>NW_017307269.1:267995-274971 GCF_000935625.1 Nanorana parkeri | reverse complement strand
GGCCCCTTCTTCGGGACACAGAAGCGATCTGGCGACAGGTAAGTCGCCAGGATAGCTTCTGTTGTAAAGCCGACAGTCGGCTCTACAAGTTTAAACAGAGTCCCGGCGGCAAAAGTCGCTGGGAGTCTGTTTAAACAGCCCCGATGCTGGCGACGTACACTGTACGTCACCAGTCACGAAGGGGTTAATGAACCGACCTTCAAAATGAAAGCATTCTACTCCATTGATATTATACCAATACCTGATGTACAACATGTCACCAGCAATTTGTAGATATAAACAGAAAAAATGTGCATATTATATTTTTATTGCCTCATTTTTAGGCTGGATAAATCCAAAGTAGCTAAAATTATACTGCTGACAACGCAATTACTGTATCTGGTAATGAAACCATTTGTTGGCCTCTGATGGATCCTAGATTTGACTGGTTTGCCCCTGCAATAGTTTATGAATTTGTCAGCCAGTGAACATAAATATTAAATGCTTTGGAAGGAAAGCTGACCGAGAACCATATTTAGGCAAAACCAACACAAAGAATGTACATCATCTTATTTGTAAAAATTAAATCCACGCAAACCAGACTTATTGGGAGACATTTGTTAACATAGCTGCGTTTCAAATCAAGTGCAATTTGCATGCTAGCATGTTAGCATTAGGGTCCATTCACACCACATCATCTCCAGACCAGACTGTTTCCAGACCCAAAATGCATCCTAATGTATCCCTATGCTATTTCTGGCCTCTGTTCACACCAGTGCAGGCCAGACCAGACCATAAAAATACTGCATGTGTCATTTTGCCTCATCTGGAATGCACTGGAACTGTGGGCAGGTTCACACCATTTTCCAGACCAGATCTGGCCCGGAAAATGGTGTGAATCTGCCCGTAATCTGTGGCTATGATTTAAAACCAAAGTGACAGTTTTAATTTTGTGTGATCCTGGGACTAAACAGCGAGTTTGTTTTGCAGCAACCTGGGAGTACTTATTATTTCAACTTAAGAACCATCTCATAATTTATAAATATTAATGGGACTTTTTAAACCAGCCCAGATATGTCCTGTGGCTAACTTTCAAAAAATAAATATGTCCCTAACTTGCGTTGGACATAAAAGAAGTGGCAATTAAGCAACCAAGACAGACAGTTTTGATAAATGTCCCCCAATGTACCACATGTCACAAATACATATACTGTACATAATACACAAGAAGAAAAAAAACAGCTACAAAAAAGTGGAACAGAAATATAAAAATCCTCTAAGGCATAAACGGGAACCAAAATAGTATACTAGCACACACAAAGTATACTTTGTAAAGTTAAAACACTGGAGAAAGAGGTAACCTTTGTGAATATTGAACATGACAGTACAAAGCCACAGGCGAAGCGCTCAGGATTATCTATATTTAAACTATATCTCTAACGTTGCATAGCGACTTGCTATTTTTATTTATGCGCGCTGTAAAGTGGTTAACCAGAGTGCTTGGTAAGCTTGTGAAATTTGAAAAGTGTTTACATTCAGAATAATATTGCAAAACAAACCTGCTATAAAATCTGTCTGTAGTCCAGCAAACCTAAGGAAATGGCTAGAAGTATCAAGGAACATCTGAGGCAAAATTAAAACAAAAAAACTCCTGAAAAGTTTACATTTACAACAGTACTGTTGAGTCTGCAATAAGAAATAAATATCTGACAACAGAGAAACACTTTCTACAGAGACAGAAATACTAATAATACTTGGTTAGAAATTTTCAGAATAAATGCCAAACACTCACCCGTCTGCGGCAAAAAGGCAGGCCATGAGCTATGATGCTGATACAAAAGGTCTTCATAACGGTTTGATGTGGCGGCCTTTCTTTAGTTTTTGTGAGATCAATGGGGACCAAATCATAATTTAGTGCAGCTTTATCAGACTTGGACATCCTTAAGTGACTCTTGCTCTCTGCTACTAATATACAGAAACGCTCATATTCACCATCTGATGACTTCCTATACAGAAGAGCCCAGAGTGGCTCTCAAAATCCCAAGGCCTTCTCTCTCTGTCTTTCAAGTTGTCTCTGTGGAGTTCTGACCTATGTGAGGCTTGGTGAAGTGCATGCTATCCGAGTATAGCAAGGAATTATAAACTCCAAATGAGGAGCAGACTGCTCCTGTCATTCAGGCAGCTGCCAGTCCCTCCCATAGCAAGAGAGGAGCAATTACTGTACAGTAAAATACTGTCTGCCCCTCCACCACTTACACTGCAAAGTTTGCATTCCACAGGTGGTCCTACATCTTAGGAAACTAGCAATTATTTTAAAAAAAGTGAGGAGGGCTATGAGATTTCTAAGTGTACATGAACACCCGAACAATATTTAGCATGTTTAATAATAGAAAAATGTTTCATAAAACTCTACTTTTATTTGCTGGTCTAATGATTTATATGCACAACACACTATTACTATTTTGTAATGCTTGTTTTTATATATATATATAGATAGATCTATCTATCTATCTATCTATCTATATCTAGATAGATAGATAGATAGATAGATAGATAGATAGATAGATAGGATCTATCTATCTATCTATCTATCTATCTAGATAGATATATCTATCTATATAAGGAATTCTGCCATATCAGAACAACGTAGTCACAGAATGGATTTATGTCCTTGCTATGGAGCAGAATAGGTGGAGGACAGACATAAAACAAAAGGGGAAAATAAGTAACATGTTTTATCCTCTGCTGCTCTCTGCTGGCACAATAGAAAAACACAGCTATTACCCTTCAAAAAGTTTTGGACAAAAAGCTGAATCAAATCTCGCATTTATTAGGGAGAACGGTGTCCTTGCTGCTCTTAGCAAGCAACCAATTCTATTTGTGATCAATTATCTGTCATTCCATATGTAGTTATATCCCAGAAGTAGCCAGCAACTGATGAGGAATTCTAGAAACACCATTAAACTAGCCATTCAATGCTAACTGTATACAGTGTATAAATTTAAAGTATAAACCGATATTTAAGGTTCTTCACAGTTACTGTAAAAAAGTCTCCCTCATCTAATGCTGTACAACAACAAAGAAAATACTTCTCTCCGGTGTTCAATAAACCATCCATCTATCTTTGTGCCTGTCTAAAGGGACAGTGTAAAAATTCCAATCATGTTGATTTTGGTCAGACTGTGGCATTTTAGGACATTTCTGAGATGCTTGAATGTAATGCCTGTTCCAAGGATCAGCGTGGTGGCTCTGCAACTCTGAACAACTGTTGAAGATAGAGGTTATACAGAAAGCTAACAGTTGTTCCTAGAAGAATGTAGCTGCTCATTGGCAGCACCTTTCCCCTGGAATATGTGAAGAATGGCAAAGCACAACAGGTAGGTTAGACATTCCATGGATGCCACATTACACGGCCCAAGATTAACATTTCTCTAGGAAAGATGTTGTGGTTTACAAACAGGTTTCCTGAGATAGCAGCACTCAATGACTGCAGAAAGAACCTCACAAATAATATATTATGGCCAAATTAAGAGCAGTTTAAAAGCGTGAGGTAGGGTAAAACCATCACAACCAAAACCTGTGTGGTGCGCCAATAGTAAGATTACAAGAATACACATAAAAATCGACAGTGTAAAAAAAGGTTAAAAAAAAAAAGTCACCTGCAAATTGGCATGCTTTTCATGACAGAAGAGACTGTGCAAATCTCTTCTGTTATAAAAGCTTCTTGCTGCCTGTCAGCAATTCTTTTCACAGACCAGGCATGCTGAGATGAAGTTACTCCCATGCGCATGCATGGGGCTTACATCATTGGGGCATGACCAATCAAGCAGTTGAAGACTCGAAACCCGAAAAATGACTGGAATGAAGAGGGAAGCACCGGGGAGGATCGGTTTGGTAGGCAAGTCTGCCATAATGTGCTAATATGTTGTGCATACTAGGACACAATGACAACAAAATTCCAAGCCCCTTTTATATAAACATTTAACTTGCACTTTAATTTGTTTCTCCAGTGTTTACTAATTTTACAACAGCTGCCCAAAAACCATAACTGCAAAGTAAGGCACTAAAATAGAATAATAATTGTAAAGTAATGAAGTGTTCTGTCCATGCACCTACACCAAAATAACAAAAGTAACGTACAAGAACTGTACTGCAGTTCAAAGCACAGGCTGTGTATGTATGAAGAAAATTCAACTTCCCCCCATAGACACCAAAGCAAAAACTACAAACATATTTTAATACATGGTGATGAGGAATTTGTCATGATCAAAATCACATAAATACTTAAATACTTAAAAACATACGATTCTCTATAGGAGCCAGTGTTCACAGAGACATAGACAATTAAAGAGACCCCAGGGCCTCTGACTACATTCAGCCCAGTTGGTGTATGCCCCACTTTAAACACTTCCAGCAGTTCACATGGTACCATTTTAAACAGCCGGCGATTGCTGTTTAAATACAAGCGATCCAGCGTCTGTACAGGTAGCGGATCGCTTGTACGGTGCAACGCCGTGTTGCCCCCTCCGCTGTTCCCCGTGAGAGCTCGGGAACGGCACGGCAGGTCTCCCCTGATGGATCGGAGGGAGATCAGCAGGCTTCCAGCCGCTGATCTCTCCACCTATCACTGGACCCGTAAGTGATGTATATTCCATCACTTCCGATATTACTGTGCAGATTCTCTGGCTCCTAGAGCCAGAAGAAGCTGGTGAAGCAGATCTCTGCTTCATCAGCTTCTTTGGGGTCCCCAGGTGACATTAGGGTTCAGAAAGACCTCTGATGTCTTCATAAAGAGGGCCTGTCACATTATATTTGCTATACAGAGTAACAGATTAAAAAAAATGAAAATGCAAAAATATTTTTTTTTAAGTCCCCCCACATACAACGCAAACACGTGTCGGATGCACCTACGTGCAAAAACACGTTACATATCGACGTGAGCGTCTAAGAGCAATAATTCTAGGCCCATCAATCACTGTTAACACTAAACTGATGAGCAGCAAAAGCGTTTAAAGTATCTCCTATCGGAAATTTTGGTTATTGTAGTTTTTTGTGGTTTCACAGACGCACGCAATTTTAAGGCTCGACATGTTTGGTATTTATTTACCCGGTGTGACCCCGTCTTTTATATTTTACCACAAAATTGGGTATTATATTCTGTTACTGTGCACTAAACTTAATTTTAGTGTATTTTATCCTAAAAATACTTGTTTGATAAACATTTTCACAAATACCGTGCAACATAGAAAATTGCAACTAGCATCTTTTTATTCTACTGGGCCTCCGCTTTCAGAACATATATCATTGTTTGGTGGTCTGAAACTGTTTTCTAGCCAAAAAATCAGATATCTAGTGTGTGCAAATGTAAGAAATTGCTCCGGACGGCAAGTGGTTAATGCTCTCTGTAGAGTTTACTGAAGCCTGGAAACGTAAGCCAAATCGCTCAATGAAAAGCAATGAAGGCAGACAGAAGTGCCAGCCAATTCATTATTTTAGTTTTAGAAAGGGGAACAGTTAAATCCGGTCAGCTTTTAAATTGCCACCTGTACCACTTTAAGGGATATTTTTCCTCACTTCCTGTTTTATTGCCAGGTGGTTATTATGAGGGAAAGGTAGGAAAACCCTCCCCATTGTGTCCACACAAGAGTGGGCAAGAGTTGAAACCGCATCAAAATTTTTCCCCAATGAGAACATTTCCTCACTACCTGTCCTGGTACAGGAAATGAGGGGAATTTCCTCAACTGGGCCAAAGAGTAATAAAAAAAACAAATTCAAACCCTTTCCCATAATGGAAAAACTAGAAGCAAAAAAAAAAAAAAAAAGAAGCAAAAACCAAACAGTACAATAGAAAGCAGACTGTACAATACAGTTGTGCTGCTCACAAGGATTAATGAGGGGGCTTTCAGCTGTGCAGGGTACACCTAGAAATAAAAAATGCTTAATACTTGAGTTCCTAACAGTGTAGTGAAGAAGAGAGACATATGGTGGTATAACGCTGAAGAGGTGCTAATTTAAAACCTGTACAAGTTTGCTCAGCACTGGTAAAAGTCTTGTAGATCCACAGGATAGCACATCTTTGAAGACAAACTACATGCTTCCCTCCCAAAACAAGCAATCTAACTGCCAACACTTGGGAAAGTCATGTGCTTCAGAGTCCTGTGCAGCTGCTGGAAGAAGTGTTCTGAGAATGCAGCACTGGCTAGGGCGGTTCAAAGTCAGTTTTCAAACACCTCTAAACCCTCAGATAGATCAGCTACCTTATGTTCTAGCGATACAGATCGGCAAATTATAAATAGGGGAACAACACATGTTTCCTCCTCACAGTGAACACTCACAAAATACTGTTTAAAGTGTCTAAGCAGTTTTGCCACACCAATTCAATCCATTGCAACACTGTGTTTAACAATCTTACAGACCATTAATAACATAGCAATGGAAAGCACACATATGTGCGCATTAAATATGAGCTTTGTAATAAGTTTTTTTTATTGGTCTGCCTATTTTTTTTTACCATGGACACATTGGACAAAACCTAATAGACGGGGAAAAAATCAGATGTGGGCTATACTGCCACCTACAGGGGGTAGCTAGCCCCCTGCCTCCAACTGTCATGCTTCAGTTTTGTAAGCAAGCAGTACATAAGGCAAAGTGGTGGGACCTTAATGGAGTTCCAGAAAATGATTTTACGTTAAGAACTAAAATCCTATTTTCTTTATCATCCTTCAAAGGACACAGGATCGTAGAATAGTATGTGACATGTGGGATGCCCAAAAGCAGTCCAACTGAGGGGTGGGCAAAGCCAGTGTATGTCCACATAAATAAAGCAACTGGATAACAGTCAGACGTCAAGATCCGGTATCTCCAATTCTTGAATGTAGGGCAAGGGAGGCTGCATTATGAGGGGAGTAATCAACCAGAAAATATAACCAAAATATAATGTATGTATGAACAGGTTTGTTTTTACATAGAAAAGGGGGGGGGGGGGGAGGGAAAGATT
>NW_017307269.1:150156-267684 GCF_000935625.1 Nanorana parkeri | reverse complement strand
TATTGTAAAACAATGGGATAAAAAAAAAAAGAAAGGCACAGTTACCGAATAAAGGGGCACCGATGCTGCTAGATTTACAGCGATAACATTGTCTTGATGTAAAGACCGACCGTCCAAGGAAGTACAGGAGACTTGGTATTAATGGCTCCACACAAAGGAGGATATATCCCCAAGGGACAGCTTTTCAATATCCAGTGACAAATGGTCAAGTATGAGAGGTGCATTGACTCTGGGACGAAGACAGGGATTAAATTTAAAAAAAAAAAAATCAGTCAATTCTAATAGAGTTTTCAAATTGGTCGAGGTTCTTCCTTCGAGATCAACTGGAATGTGAAATTGGTAAGTAAACACAATGAAATGTGAACATGCCAGAAAAAGGTTCAGTGAAGGTACTTTGTGGACTCATGTTTTTAGGTAGAAGCCCAAGCAGAAAAGATGAAGGGATTGTGGCCCCCTGAATAAGATAAAGACTAAGAATGTCTACGAGCTTCTGCTTTAGAAGGAGCACCTTAATGAGTAGGTACACTCTGATCTGCCGATTGAGGAAAAATGACCTGGTCAATAACTGAGCCAAAAAGTCATCTACCCTTAAAAGGTAAGTAACTCCTTAAGAGCTAGTTCACACCAGATGCAGTTGTGATGTAGTCCATTCAGTTTGGCAGCTGCATCAAAATCGCGTCACAATCCTTTCCATTGGGATTTCTGGTGCTCTGTTCAAACCAGTGCAGTCCGTTCCAATGCAGTCAGAAAAAATACTGTTTATCTCATTTTAGTGGCACCTGATCTTAACGTAATGCATTAAAAAAGCGTGCAAATGCACTGGAACGCACTGGACTGCACCTGAAAGCCCATTTTAAGCTATAAAAAAATGCGGCAAATCAGTTAAAACGCAGCAAAACAAAATCGCACTGCGCTGCGCAGACACACGCAGTTATGGTGTGAACTAGCCCTTAGAGTGCAATTAGCCTTTCAGGTACGGAGCCAATGAGCCCTATGCATGTGAATGTACATTAAGCTCATGCGAGAAGCGAGTCGGATTGGTTGTAAGACACCATCGCAACTAAAATGCAAGGCTTTTGAAATTTTTTCTTGAACTTGTCCTTGTTTATTGTCCTTGTCATATGCCAAATTCTAGCATGATTATTTCATCAGAGTGACATAACACTTAATTACGGAAACTTAGCCTCATACAGCACCAATTGTTGTTCAGCTGCTGCATAGTCCTGGCAAGTACTGCCTATTCAGTTTTGATAGTTTAGATAATTTATCTGTATTTTCCATCTTTGATCATTCTAACATAGCTCAATTCTGTACAGAGCTGAAACTCTACATGTTGATGGCAAGTTGTGTTCCACTGGCCACCATTAGTACTGGAAAGGGCTTGCTACCATATTTTACATTTAGTGCCAAATAGGACTGGCCATCAATAATGCATGAAGAATACCAAACCTGTAGCACTTCATATAATGTGCAATGAAAGAGGGAAGATATTGAACTTGTTCCTTCCATTGATAAAGGTTGACATGTATTTTAGAAGCGTGATGATTCAAATGAACTTCCGAAAACATGTATTTATATATTAATTTGAACAGATCCAAGAGAAAAAGAAAAGCAAGCTACAAAGCCGCAAAAATGCATAGTAGTGTTGCCACCTTAAATATATAGCGTGGTTGAGTTGGGTGAATTGCAAGAATGGCTGAACAAAATCACAAATGTTTAGTGACACATTGCAACCTTTAATTGAATAGTCAGGTGGCTGCCTAGAGTTTCTCTTTAATGAGCTGCTTTCAACTCTGTTGACTGACGCAGGTCCCTCTGCTTGGAACTGCTGCTGATCTGCTATTATAATAGTTCAAGCGTTTCAAAACCAAGACTCATCACTGTGTAGCTATTGTGTTAGCTCATTAAAACAGAAAGAAAAAAAGAAGTTACAAATTCGTGTTTTCTTGATTCTTGCTATGTCACTACACATATATGTTGCACTATGTCTAGTATGTACGCCCTCTAGTGGTGAAATTATTGCACAATTATTGCACTGTAGGTCTCATCACCAAAACTCAAACAAGTATCCAAACTAAGGTTTCAACTAATTAGGTTTCATTTCCAAACATTTCTATAATATAAGTGTCAACCATCTCATAAATAAATCCAGGCACGCCTTCTACAAACCATTAACGTGCCACTAAACAGTACATCACATGTAACGTCTTCCTAAAGTGCAGGCGATTTCCAAATGTCAACTGTGAGGCAATTTAAAAACGTGTGGCTTCCATATGTGTTTAAAGGTTATCTACGGTCAAAAACTAAAAATAAATATGGTATTTTTATATTAATGTTCTGTCCCACCCCTAATAACCAGATCAATCTAGAAGTTTGTAAATGTACTTATTGAAGATGCCTAAAGGATGTACCGCCTCAATGCACTGACATGTGTGAAGGGATTTGTAACATTAATCATGCAGGCATTGCTGCAGTTCAACAGTTCTCCAGATTCAGTGTTTCTTCTTCTCTACGAATATATGGCTTACCTCATGCCAACCTCCTAATACTAATCTAGGCAGTGACAGCAGATGACTGTCTGCGTTTACTTCTCTTGCATAGTATATGTAATCTAGCATCTCCAGCATCCCTATGGAGGTTTAGTATTTTTGCAAGGCTAAGCTGCAATAAAATAATCATAGCAGTGGATATCAATGAAAGGGGCATACATTCACATTTTGGAGCTCTTGCAGCTTTAAACGTTAGTAACAGCACTTGACGTTCTCATTAAGAAGGGATAGCAGGCATGCTCTTCTGCAATGATTCAAACAAAGCATAAGTTAACATGCAAACAGATCAAAATTGAGAGATATAAATTTACATTTGGTGCACTGTGTATGCATTTGTAGTTAGGTGGAAAAAGAAAACAACATGACCATCAAGTTGAACAAACTTTTTTTCTCTAGTGCCAGAACCCATCCCAACCCATTTAAGATACTAATATGAGGACAGTTTGCAGTAACATAAAATACTGCCACTCTTCCAGTTTGGTGTCCGATACTAAAGAATTGAAGACTTTTGAATTCTTAGAACAAAAATTTCCATTGCCTCAGTAGTTTTGAAATCATTCCAAAGCAAACAAAGATATATTCTAGATGTGACCTTATGGGAAGACGCACTTTATCTCTTCAGAAAATATATTTTCTTGCAAGTTTCCATAAGAAAAGCAAACAAAGATAAGCTCGTAGTAATTAATAAAACCCAATCATACAACATGAACATACTGTCCACAAACAAAGGTGCACAACTCTTTTTCAGCCTTCTGCATAAAATGTCAGCCCCTTTGGCTCTATGGAGCTTTTATTGACCCAGAATTCCAAAAATGTGATTTACACCAAGATCTTAAAGGGTTTCTAAACCCTCTGGTTTATTTTGCATATATCTAGTGATAGTAAGCAGGAGATACATGCAAAAATTTTTTTTTTTGAAAACACGCTTTAAAAGCGGTTTACACTTACCCCTGTCTTCGACGCACGCTCCCGTCCGAAAATCCGAAAAGGCTCGGGCGGCCGCAAAGCAGGACAGGACAGGAAGTGCGAGCAAGGACAGAGGAGTCAGCGCTGGATCTGAGACCCACAGCAGCGCTGGAGAGAAGGCTAAAAAGAACAGGAAAGAAGATCGGATTAAGAGACATCATTTAAGGTAAGTAAAAAATAATTCTGCCAAGGGCTCCTCTGCCCTTAGTATCCTCCCTCCGGTGGTGTTCACTGGTAAGTGTGGTGGGGGGGAGACAAGGAACAGGAAAAAGGTACTGGGAATTTCTTACCCTAATGCAGAGAATGCATTAAAGGTAAAAAAATGCCTAGCATTTACTACTACTTGAACATCCGTTTTAGGAAAAGAAGTAGGCCGGGCTAGGACCTACAAGGATGTACAGATTACTGCCCACCATAGCAAAATGTGCTACTTTGACTGAAAAGGACAAAACTAAAAAAAAAAAGCCACTCCCACAAGTTTTGTCCATTGCTACTAAGCATTTAAAATACATAACAAGTGTTAAAACTAGGGCTGGTAATGATTAAAATTTTCGATTAACCCCTTCATGACTGAGCTTTTTAGTTTCTGTTCGTAAATGACTGACACACTTTTGACATTTTTGCTGTGTGATTCTTCCACGTCAGTAATATACTTTCTTACAAAGTGCACCCACACATTATATATTGTTTTTTAGAGGACAGATAGGCACACATATGTGATATAAATATGTAGCCTCACTTAGGATAAATAAAATATACAAAAAGAAGAGCAAAAAAACAGTTTTGATTTGTAGTATTTTTTACAAAACCAGCACAGCTAAAAAAAATAAAAAAAATGCAATAAACACATTCATTTATTTGTCCTTTATTTGTTTACACTTTTTTTTTTTTTATTATTATATCAAGCAGTCATTGTGAATTAATCTAACTATTACGGCTTGATAAATTAATACATTTTTGGTTATTATTAGGCTGCTTTAAACTTCAGTACAGCCAATAATAAGTTAGTGACACTGATCCTGCAGCAGTTCAGGATTCAGCTGTCACTAAGGCTGGGTTCACACATAGGCGTATTACGCATGCACGTCTGTCGTGCGACCGTCACACGGTTTTTTTACCGCGATTCGCGGTAAAAAAATCGCGCGGCCGTCGCGCGATTCCGAAGGCTACTTGGCTGTATCCCAATCGAAAACGCCCTCCAAAACGGCCCAAAGAAGTACATGTACTTGTTTGGGCGTCAGCCGTTTTGTAGGGCGTTCAGACGGGCGGAAATACGGAAAGGTGTGAACCATACCCATAGAAAACAATGGGATTTTCATGGTTGTACGTTTTGTAGAGCGTTCATAGAGCGTTGAACGCCCGACAAAACGGAAAGGTGTGAACGGTGCCTAAAGGTTTTCTGATTGTTCCAACAACGATCAGAAAACTGAAACATCCTTCTCTCAGTAATAGATACATTATGTATCTATTCCTGAAAGTGAAAGAAAAAAAAAAAGCCAGTATACGATCCGAGAGAGATATCTCTAGATCTATACGAGCTGTCAAAATGCAGGCTTTTGCCCGCTCTGCTTTGACTCTCAGACACCCGATATTAAGGTATCAGATGTCTGAAAAAGGTTAACCCTTTCATTAATGGATGCCTCTATCCTGAGGCATCCATTAATGAATGGTAACCGCTGATTCTCAGCGGTTACCAGCCCTCTAATGCAGCAAATAACTCGTCACGTACAGTGTACGTGACGAGTCATTTGGTCCCTTTGTGGCGGAACGTACAGTGTATGTCTCCCGTCACGAAGGGGTTAATTATAACGCACATACAGATCCAACTACATTGGCCTATACACGTACAGCACAGCAATGAAGTAATAAAATGAACTAGGCTCACACTAATCCAGCACGTTATTAATCTCACGTGCCCCACTCAACATGGCGGCCGCTTGAGTGGGGCAACTCAGATTAATAACGTGCTGGATTAGTGTGATGCTAGTTCATTTTATTACTTCATTGCTGTGCTGTATGTGTATAGGCCAATGCCTTGGCTGGCGCTCGTGCAGAAAGTTTCTTGGGCAAACTCACTGGCCCAAGTGGCTCCGTCGGCTAAGGAAGGGGGAGGAGTCCGGTGACGTCACGGACATCGACATCACCGGACTCCTCCCCCCTTCCCTACGTTAGCCGACGGAGCCACGTGGGGAAGGGGGGAGGAGTCCTGTGACGTCAATGTCCGTGAAGTCACCGGATCGCCGACAGGACTCCCGGAAGTCGGTGGAGAGGTGAGTGTTTTCATTAGCGATCAATATAATTTTAATCGATCAAAAAGTTTAACGATTAATGGAGAAATTAATCTTTAATTTACACAGCCCTAGTTAAAACCAAAAAAAGACACTTATCATCTGCATCAATAAAAAAAATAATGAGAACAATTATCCTATATTACATACAAGAAGAAAAAAAGTTGCTCAAAACAAAGGAAGTAAAATAAACTACAAGGAAAATCTATAGTCAACTGACATTTGGTTCTGGATATGCATATGATGAATTGATGGAACAGTTCAACAGCCCATGGCCTGCACCTTTCCTTCTTGGTAAATTATACCAGAGGTTTTAGCTTAACAATCCCACTTTTTTTAGGATGCAACTTCACCAGTACAAGTTGCCCTCTTCATGTATTATATATAGAGTATATACTGTATATGTTCTATATGTACAAGGTCTTTATCACAATTTCACGGGTACTGAGAGTTTTAATTAGGAATGTAATCATAGGAAATTTTGTCTGACAAGATAATTATACTGTCTGGGATTTATAAACAGAAGTTAGACAGCAACAAATGCCCCAAAAATAAATAAATACACTTTAAATCCTAAATAAGTCTAACTAAAATAAAGTTAGTGGTACACAAATGGGGCTTTCAGGAAAACTGCATTGTAATCAAGTCAAGCCTTTTAGATCTTCAATTCTCGTGTGTAATCAGAGCCGGTGTAATTTACACCAAACGCTGCAGACCCAAGCTGCAAGTGACGATAACACTGCCTGAACTGGCAGCTAGTAAGATCCACTGACATTACTAGGAAAACATAGGGAAATGTCAGAAAAGAGGTAAAAGAGCACGATAGCTTCCTGATACATTGTTACATGACACCCATATGCAAGGCACACATGCCTGCCCATACAAAAGATTAAAGGGGATTAGAAAAAGGGCTTTAAAAGACATGAATGAATGCAAAGCATGTAGCCTGCAATGACCCTCTCATGCTCAGACAAGTTTTTTTCATCTTTTCTCATACTGATGAGCAGTGCTATTTGACCTAAGCTCTATGAGATTTATTTTCTTCAACCAAAAGAGGACCACAAAGTGGTCCTGCGACTGTTCTTCTATTACAGCTCTAGCAGAAGTTTACGGATTCCCTAGTAAGTGCAATTAAAAACAAAACCTTGGACAATGGGAACAAAAGAGCAAATGCATTCTTCTCAGTTTGGTTATATTGACCATATGGATATAAAAATACAGTCAGACATTTCCACAGCTCCTATAAAACTTGGAAATGAAGGCATGATCAAGATAGCCGATGCATCTTCAATTTCACATGACTTCCAAGAAGTTCCAGTGGTGAAGACACATGGAGATGGTCGCTGTTCAACCCACTCAAGTAAAAAAAGTGGAACTCTATCCAGCTAAATACAAAGAAAAAAATGCATATACAGTATATGATCTGGTTACCAGAAAAAAATATGTCATTCTGTTCAGCCCCTCTTGTGAGTGCATAGCCAGTAGAATAATGCCACTATTAAATTACTGCAGCCAGGGGTGTATCCACCGCAATGCAAACAAGGCATTTGCCTTTGGCGGCACAGCACTGCCCCCAAATTGGTGTGGCGAGCCGGGCCGCACAGAATCAGGCAGCCTTGGCTCATTGTGTCTCATGGCCACCTAATTTACCTGAGAGAGCTGCCGGATGGACAGTCTCAGGTGGACTACGCGAGTTCTATGGTGGGCTATGCAGGGTCTGTGGTGTGCTCTGCGGCTATGGTGGGCTCTGCAGGGTCCAGCCACTGACAGGTTGCGCAAAATGTCAAACAGGAGGGGTGGGGCAAATTTAGGATGGGGGGGGTGGGGGTGTCCGAGTGTAGTCTTGCCTAGGGCAGCACAAAACCTAAATACACCGACTGCAGCTATGAACCTTCCTGCATCATCTCCATGACTCCAGGATAGTCTTTGGATCGTAAATCAAGATTACAGAAGTCCTGAGGTTTACTCCTGCTCAAGGGTATTGGCAATTCATAAGGTGAAACCCAGCACCTGGCCCTACAAAGAGGATTCCAAAGGCTTTTTTTATGACAGCTTATTCTATTTGATAAAATACTTCACAAGATATAGTTTCCTATGATTTAGAAGACATCACTAATATATTTAAGGACGCAGTTACTTGTGCTGGACACAGTGTGTATATATCCTTTCTTGGAAGTAAACCATGAAGGCTATAATTCAATTTCAATCTTCTAAAGACCTTACAAAGTACATAAGAATTCTTCCCTGCCTGTTTAGTGGCAGTCCATTAACTGCTGGAGCTTACTGCCGGTAGGGCTTGACCAACAATGAGGTAGGAGTGTCACTGCAGTGGGAGAGGGCAGCAGATGCCATGGTGCAGTGGGAGAGGGCAGCAGATGCCATGGTGCAGTAGCATCCACACATTACAATGGTAAAGTCTGATCCTGCTCTGTGTATCATGGTGGCCAAAGTGGGACCTGCATGAATTAAGCCTGAAAATAAAGAGTACTTACCGGCTTTATTACATTCTAACAATATTGTTAAAGTTAAAAAAAAACAAAAAACTCCAGGAAAACTTTTTATTAACCCTTGCAGTGGAAGAACCACTGCAACCATGAACTTATAACAGAAGGGTACCCCTGATGTTCCCCTGTAAATGAATAGCTGCAAGGGTTAAGTGCTCGTTTGTGTCTAGGGAGAAAAATAAAGATATACTCACCTGAAGCTCCGAGCAGACCATCTATCACAGCGATCCCTCCACAGCAGCATTGGAATCTTCCTCAGCATCCTCACGTTCATACACTATGTATAGGCATGATGTTTTACATTACCTTATACTACTACAGAGTAAGGTGCGTGATGCTGGATGGAGTGGTCTAAGAACAAGCCGAACCAGAGCATCAGGTGAGTACAACTTTTTTTTAAAACCTAGACACAAAACGAGCATGTAACCCTTTTGCTGTCAAGCACTGCGTTCCAGTTTTGAGCTCAGCTGGCCAGACCATTTTTGCAATTTTCCTAATTTTTTTTGTTTGTTTTATTTTCAACGGTTGCTTTTAGATTTTGTAAAATACCCCAAATGCTACAAATTTTGTAGGCCCTGCGATAATTGTGCAAATGTTTATCAAATCAAAATTAAACCAATAAAAACACACATTTAAAATCGATGAAAGCACACTACAATCAGTATCAGCGCACACAAAAAAAAACACTTTACCGACAATCTAAAAGATAAAACTGTATTGAGTTAAAAAATAAAATATTTGTACATTTTAAATTGCGCCTTTTTGCGAAATGGTAAAAAAAATTAGGGAATGCAAAACTGTAAATAAGCGCCTTTTACTAAAAATCTGTGTTGTATTACCACCGTGATCTGCAGTGCCGTTTGTGTATTGCATTGGTGTGTGTTGTGATAAAATGATGCAGGCGTACATATAATCGCAACACAGCATATCAAAACGCTGTCACAACGTAACATGCGCTGTCACACAGTTGAATTAATGGTTTTTGAAAAATGGGGGGAAAAAGTCAACACTGTGATGTGTTCAAACAACGCACTGCAGCGCATTCACTAACACCACACCACAATATGATGCACACTGTTGCACATGTATGGTATGTTGTGTGTGGGTTGTGTTTTATTTCTTTAACTATTTTAATTCTTTATTGTAATTTAATTTTTTATAATGTCGGGGGGCTTCAGGGAAATATCAGGCGTCTAAAGAGAAATAGAAAAAGAGACTGGAATCCTTAATCTCTTTTTCCTGCAGCCTCAGCACTGAATAAACAGGAGCACTCAGTACAGAAGCTTCCTGTTCATTCACAAACTAAAGAGGCATAATACTCTCCCCAGTCCTTAGACAGGAAGCCTCTGCACTAAGTGCTCCTGTTCATTCATAAACTGAGCACATAGTGAGCGTACTACGTCCCCACTTATGAATGAACAGGAAGTGATCTAAGCACTTTCTGTTCATTTATAACTGGGGACATAGCTTATATGCTCAGTTATTAGCTTATGTGCTCAGTTATTTACAAACAGCAGTGATCACTGGTGTCTGTTCTGCACACGGAAAGATCAGCAAATATTTCACATATTTGCCGATCCTCAGCTCGGCATCCTGAAGCTTTGCCCGGCACAGCTTCGCTCTCCATCCTGACAACGGCTCTCTTCCCCGCTCAGCATCCTGAATGTCACCGCTCTCTCCTCTGATGACAGCTATTAATTTACAGAGGAACGTGAGGGGGACCCTTCTGTTATAAGTTCATGGTTGCTAAAATGACCATAATATTATAGCAGAAGGGTGAAAGCCAGCGACTTAAAGCAAACTGAGGTTGCAAGCTGGAAACAGTTGTGTTCCACCGTATTACTTACGTCGTTGGCAGGGAAAGGGGTAGCCCCACTGGAAAGATTAAAGGAAAATTAAACCCATTCACTTTTTTGCATATATCTACTGCTTTTTTTTTTTTAAAGTTACCAAATAGGTTTAAACATGCATCTCCGCTGTCTGAAGATCTGAAGTTCCTCAGGTGGCCACAAAGGATCATAGGTTGGGTGCATGCGCAGTAGAGATCTTTGGTCGGGAGAAGAGGAGAGTCACAAGGTAAGTCAATGCAGGCCGACTGGCAGCATGCACCCGCACAGACACCGTGGGACATGAAGAGAGCAGTCAGTACTGGATCAGAGACCGGCACCAGCGCTGGAGGGACTCCTGAGAACTACTGAAAAGAAGATGATCAGATCAAGAGGCATCATTTAAGTGAAGTCCTTACACCAGCATAGCGGGAGGAAAACAAATTTGACTTTGTCACTTTAATTTTAAAAAACATTCCTGGAGTTCTTTAAAAAAAAAACTTTTATTTAACCCATTTTAACCCCTTAGTTTAATCTTTGAAATTGTTTAGTTTTAAATAACGTCTCCATTCTCCGTACCAGGTACACAATTGTAGTGCACAATTTTAGTACACAATTGCAGAATACAACTGCACTTTTCATGAATTACAGCATACCTTTTTTTCTCAGATGGAAGAACAAACTGGGGTTACCCGAGTCTGTTTTTACCGTACTCATTATGATTAAGTCACACTGGAACACACCCTACCCAGTAACATATGGATTTTACATGAACCAAAAGGTGTTAACCCTAGGGCCAGCCAACAGCAGCCATGATTTCTGCACTGGCCACAGTACATGCAAATATACAAGCACAATCCCTCTCCGCTCTATGCATCTTTACTTACTTTTTATATTTATATTACTTTTTTTTAGATTTTTCACTTTTCTAGTCTGGTTAACTTTGTAGTAGGGATGCATCGATACCAAGTACCGTACTCGGTACAAGTAAAGATACTTTTTCAGCTCCAAGACTAGACTAGAGAAAAATTCAAAAGTTAGGAGGCAGGTGTCATTTGTAAGGAGCACACGGAGCTCCTGGGATTTGTACATCTCTGTTTTAATGTATGATTTTATTTTTATAAATATAAATAAAGGGATGCACCGATACCAGTTTTGCAAGTACAAGGACTGATACTTACCCAAGTACTTACAGACACAAGTACTGATACATTTTTGTTTATTGTATGTTTTCTAAAAGAATACAGACTAATGATTTCAGGACAGTGGTGGAGCGCCAGAGGCGGGTCCCAGCTGCAACCACTGCAACCCTGGTAGTTCTCATGAAAATGCCAAGTATCCGCACTGGTATCTGAACTGGTATCGGTGCATCCCTACTTTGTACCTACACTGATCACTGAGTGGTGTCCGACATTTTTTGGAAATTAGCAAGTGCGCTGGCATGTTGTGAGAAAGAAAAAAAACATATTACTCTACAAAATACTTTAGATATTCTTGTAGGGGCTAAATCATAGCTATGAACATAATAAAAGAAATTCTTCTCATGAAAAAGTTAGCGCATTAAAAAATAAAAAAAAGTTTGCACGCCTACCTTTGACAATGATAAGCTACATGAAAAAAATCACATTTGTTAAGAAAAATGAAAAGCAATCATGAAATATATCAAAGACATGCGTAACGTGAACAGCACTCACCTTTGTTTTTGTATGGAAAGGTGTAGGCTTTTGGTGAAGGGTTATGTCCATTATACTGTTAGAATTTGGGATGTCGCTGTTATTTCGGCGTTCACCCTCTCTACTACTGTCATCAGACTGTTCAAAGTCATCACTGTCCTGATCCATTTCCTCTTCATCATCTTCCTCCGCATCACAAACATGTTCCTCATCTTCCTCCTCATCCTCTGCTGGCTCATGGTCCTCAGGTTGGTCCTCAGACTCCTGATCTGCTATAACGCAGCTGTTATTATTTTCTTCCAACTGTTCATGTTGGGAATCATGTCTATCCACACTACCAGGGCCATCCACCTCTCCATTTAACACTATGTGCTGATCCTCCTGCTGCTGAGAATGCTGCTGCTCATCCTCCTCCTCTACTCTGTTCATTTGCTCCTCATCTGCTTGGCTGGAGGAAGCATTACCTCGCACAGAGCCTCCAGTACGTCGCCTCTTGCTGCCCACAGACAGCAGTTCCTGATTCATTTCCAAAAGCCAGCTTGCTACTTCATGGACATTCACTAGACTGTGTGAAGCGACAAACGCTTTCACATTCTAAAAAAAACATAAAAAAGGTGTCATTAACATCAAACATTAGTAGTCAACAAAACAAAACAAAAATTCCAACATATTAATTAGCATATTGTAACACAAAAATAGGGAAAGTACTTAAGACAGGCTTTGTACACACAAATGACACAAGGCAAAATACTTCTAAGTATTGGCGCAGATCAAATGGATTACAGGACAGTAGCTAGATACACACATTTTGAGCGGACGTCTAGAGACGCCCGCTCAGATCGAGAGAGCTCCTGGCCGGCCGTTTTTTTTACTACGGCCGGGCCGGAGGTAGTTAACTTAGTCGTATCCTGTATGGAAAATAAACATATTACAGCACTGTTCTGCACTGACACCTACATACTCATTCACTACTATGACTCGCTCATGTTTAAAGAGGAACCTAACTGCAAAAGCTTTGCCGAAAAAGGCAAGTAGAAGGCAAAGGCATATTCATCAGTATTGACCGTAGGCTCCCTGCAGGTGATCTTTTTTTGTCACTGACTTACCTTGCCTTGTTCTGCACCCTCTTTCAATGTTTTGACCATTTTGGTAATGGCAGGGCTTTGCTTTTTCATGCCAAAGATTCCCCCTGATAACTTGTGATATTTGAATGGGAGGGGGAAATATTCAAGAAGCCACAAGAAAGGAGAAGAAAAGCACAGATTCAGAGAATGTATGAAGCAAATATGTGCTCGTCTAGAGCCTTGGTTCTCAACTGGTGGGTCGTCACCCCGTGTTCACTTCAAGCCCAGTTTTCTATGCGAGAGGCTCCTCAGTTCTCACGCCAAGCAGCCATTTAAAATCCGTTGCCCATTGTCAAGTGTCTGCTTGAGGTGAGATGGGACTAGGACCGTGAGGAAGCTCCATCCATACGTGCATTGCTCTCAGCTCACTCACGTGCCCTGTAGAGGTGCCTGGACCGGAATGACATCACATTCTGGCTCCCGGCACCTCTAGAGAGTGTGTAAGATAGCTGTACAAACAATGCACATATAGGTGATGCTCGGTAATAGCACAGTAGCCCCCACTGGACCCCAGCCTGAGGATCCACTCCAGTTTCGAAAGGTAAGGGGAATGGGTGGATCTTAAAAAAATAAATAAAATTACATTATTTTTGGTGTGTGTGTGTGTGTGAGAGTGAGAGAGAGAATGTCTGGGTGTAGGAGATTGTGTCTGTGGTTGTGTGTCATTTTTTTTTTTGAAGGCCGTTCACACTAGTACAGTGTGTCAAAATCGCACAGTCCCGTACGATTAACGCACTGTACCACGCATTCTGGTGTGGGAGGTGTGTTGCATTGCCATTCATTTGCATGACACGGCAAACTCATCTCCCACCCACAGTTTGATCGCCTGAACCGGAATGCACAGTACCGCAATGTCGTGCGTGCCATTGCAGCACGCCTTGGGTTATGACTTCATGACCAAGGACAAATGTAGGTCCTGAGGTTACACAGGTTGAGACCCACTGGTCTAGAGGACCTCAGGTACAGCTTTTTTACAGCATGCAAACACTGCTTAGACACAAAAGTGCACTATTATTTTCAGGAGGGATTGAAAACATAAAGGAAGACTACGTCTTTACTGAAAAGGCTGAGGAGTCAGCCAGCCGTCACAGCGTTCCCTCCTGCGCTGCAGAGATGATATGTCCCTCAGGGTCCTCTCGTCCCAGACACAGTGTATAGAATGTGATGACTCAAGGATCCTTAGACCGCCACAGTGGAGGGGGAACGAGGCTGGCAGGACCAGTCTAAGAGCAAGTCGTCTCCGAGGACTGGGCAAGTATAACTTTTGTTATTGTCGCATCGAGATGAAAAAGAACAGTTAACCCCTGCAGTGCAGGGATAGCCCAACTGCAAAAGGGTAATAAAGGTTTTGTCCCGAGTTTCTCTTTAAAGGATAATTGTACCAAAGCTGTTGTCCCTTAACACCTCTATACATTCCTTATGAGAGAGAGTTCAGGCCCACCTTAAAGTGACATTAAACCCTCAGATTTTTTAACATAAACCAATACTGTAATGTGCACCTTACTGTAATCCATGGTTGTTTCCCTTCTCTCTGCTGCTCTTCCTTTTAAATCTGTATCTGTTCTCATGCTGGGCAGAACTTCTGTTTTGCAGCAGACTGCCTTGTCTCTGGAATGGATACATGGTGTCTGTGTATAGGTTTGCAACCTGAGCCAGCACTACAGGAAGAGGCACTCAGCTGCAAAGGGAAGTTCTCCCCCAGCATGAGAAGACATGAGGATTTAAAAGGAAGAGCAGCAAAGAGAAGGGAAACAACCATGGATTACAGTAAGGCACACATTACAGTATTGTTTTATGTTAAAAAATCTGAGGGTTTAATGTCACTTTAACTTAAAGTCTGACATAGCCTCCAAAATGCTAGGGGCTAAATGTTCCAATAAAGAAAAGAAAAGATTATTTTCTCTGGCATTCCTCCAATGAAGTGCTGCTAAATAGCTGAGGGAAACAACGGTGAAAATTAGGGATGCACCGATCCTTTTCGAGTTCCAGTGCAGATACTTGGCATTTTCATGAGAACTACCAGGGTTGCAGCTGGGACCTAGCTAGCTCTGGTGCTCCAGCACTGTCCTACAATCATTAGTTTGTATTGTTTTAGAAAAACTGTCACATGACAACAAAAATGTATCAGTACTTGTACCTAGTTGGGCAAGTATCGGTACTTGGACTTGCAAAACTGGTATTGGTGCATCCCTTTATTTAGATTTTTTAAAACAAAATCGTACATTAAAAACAGAGATATACAAATCCCAGGAGCTCCGTGTGCTCCTTACAAATGACAGCCGCTTCCTAACTTTTGAATTTTTCTCTAGTCTAGTCTTGGAGCTCGAAAAGTATTGGTACATGTACTTGTACAGAGTACGGTACTTGGTATCGGTGCATCCCTAGTGAAAATGTACTGGCAAAATCTTTTTGGAGAACCAAACTTCCACAGACAAAAAAGTGGCAAAGACAGTGGGGTCCCCTGAAATAAACTAGTACTACACGTTCTTGTTTGTTTACATACAGCACCAACCATGTTCATTTTATATGCTGTGTACACAACTAAACGTCCTTACAAGCTGCCTGGCAGACTATTAATACAGTGTCCATGGAATGCAATGTTTAAAATGCCCCTAATAGTAGCAGAGTTTTTTCTTTTTCTTCAGTTAAAGGATAACGGTCTTGTAAGTTCAGCTGTCAGTATCAGTGTGAAATCAGGGCGTTTGCCAATAGGTCTGCGGGTTTTAGTTTATATTCTGCTGAAGAGGTTCCTGCCCGCCACGAGAGGGAGCAGGTGGGTTATAGCAGACGCACTAGTCTAATGCAGAGCTCATTTCCCAATGGTAGCTGGAAGCTGCTCCATCAGCAGCAGATCAAAATGTAAACAGAAGCTGGGAGGCAGCATGCTTCAGTAGCTATGTGTTTTGCATGTATAAATGTTCGGTCCTGCTTCCTTCATCTACTGTAGTATTAGGAAGTTAGGTTGATGGATAGTTAGGCAGCACTTTATTAAATTTCTAACTAGATGGGGAAGAAATAAGCTAAGCATAGAAACTGGAGGGAGCTTAAAACAGGTAACAAGACTGAAAAGGGGTTTTCCTGCATCATCTCCCACTTTGGGGCAACAGCTATTCTCATCTTCCATAACAACTTAACATCATGTTAACAAAAGCACTTTAATAAATTACTTGCAAAGGTTAGTGAAATCAAATAGGAAAACTATCTTAAAAAGAGAAAACAATTACAAAGCAATAGCAAATAAAACAAAATCTAGAATCTAATACTGTATTCCAGTACCTGCTGCAGCTGTGCTAAAAGCACGGTAATCCACTGCAGCTAGAACTAATACTAAAGGGTCACCGTGAGTGTATTTCCTGAAGTCTGTGCTATAGAAAGTCATTTCTCTGCTATCACCAGACACATTCAAGGCTCCATGGTAACTTGAAATGAAATCAGTGGCTGCAAGAAACTTTTACAATGTTTTTGAAGCTTTGTTCATGTAAGACACAGCAGTCAGAACCAGCAATGGACATGTGTTCTGTGTTTGCTGGACAACACCGTTATGAAAACCTTATATAAGGAGCAGGAAGGTTGATCGGTCTATAAGAAAGACTTAACATGCATGGGAGGACAAACTGATAAGGAATCCAGGAGCCAGCAGGATTTTTATTTAGGAGCCAGTTACTTTGGCAGCAACTAAAGCAAAGTTCAGCAAGCTGCAAAGTTCAGCAAGCTGCAAATTTTGGGGAACTTTGGCTACCTGTCTCCTGAAATTTGTCCAGCCCTGTTAAAAATCTATGTAGAGCCCAAACTTTGGGGAAATCCATAATTTAACAGTGCCTCCAGCACAAGGGGAAATCTTCCACAGGCAACAACTGAGGAATTCCTTTCACTTTGTAGAGATTTCCTCTTACTTCTTCTGGTTTCCAAAACAGGGAATTAAGGGAAATCTCCCCAAAGGGACACACATAGCAAAACAAAAACTGACAGAAGTTGTAACCCTGTCCTACTTTATCCAAACTTAAACAAAAAAGTTTTGGCTATGCAACCAGTAGCCGAAGTGCAGAAGGAGTTCAACTCAGCCGATGCAACATTTGCATCAGCTGAGCCGAAGCTCCGGCGGCTCACTCACTGCTGTACGCCCATATTCTCATGGGGCCGAGCGGCAGTGAGTGAATAGCCGAATGCAGTCGAGCAGCATTCGGCTCAGCTATTCTGCTTGGTACCTTTCGAGATACCAAGCAGGAAAAAAAGAGTCAAAATTTAAAAAAAAAAGAAGGTTAAGAATTTTTAAAATGATCCAAAACAGGAAAATTAAAAAGAAAAATATTTTAAATAAAAGAAAAAAAAACAATTGGGTGTAGCTAGCAGTGACAGCTAGCTCCGCCCAACTGTTTGTTATTGGCGACACCCGCTAGTCTTCTAGCAGCCAATGAACAACTGGGCGGATCTGGCAGTGGCGTCACGGCCGGTTCCGCCCAGTTGTTATTGTTTAATGACATTGTCATTACAACACGGCTGGCTCCGGCCAGCTGTCATTTGTGGGGCAAACAGCCGGCCTTCGGTAAGGCGTTCTCCCCGCTTCAGCTGTCACATCGAAGCATATGTCTTCGGGTTGGCTGAGCCGCTCGGCCGCCTTCGGCTGCTGTACGGGCTACTGTACATAGCCATTGTACAATAGCCAGTACAGCAGCCCGTTGGCTCGACGGCCGAAGAGAGCTGAAGGATCAGCCAAAGCTACGGCTGTATCCTTCGGCTCAATAGTGAACAACCCCCTTATATTTCCAACCTTGGCTGGAGTGAATGTACCTTATAAAAGTATAAATCACAGAGAGATTCGAGTGAAACTGAAAGTTTGTATAAAAATACCAACAATGTACTACATTTAGCATTTTATTATTCTCACAAAAGTAGCAACATAGTGAATCTTGCAAGTACGTGAATGACATCACAAACTGTCTTCTTGCATACAAATACACCATCAGCAGCGTACTTTTCATACAACTAAAATAAAAAAAACTCTTTAACAGCAATTACAACATTCTTCCAGAGAACCAGTTGTTCGTAAAATATTTGAATCAGTTCACTACCTAAAATAGTAACACATCTTGGACTCCCTTAGTTCTGCTTGCTAGAAGATCTGGGAAAGCACAATAAAACTAAATGCATTCCTGGAATTCTATGCCACATGCTAAATACAAATCAACCCAAAAAAGCTTAGGCTTTTTGTGTTGGTTGAGCAAACACACTAGAAGACAATCAGAGAAACATTGACAACATTTTATAAGAACACTGAACGAAAAAAGCAGATGTGATTTAAAAAAAATAAGAAAAAAGTAGGGCTGTGCAAATTAACAATTAATTTCTCGATTAATCGTTAATCTTTTTGAGCGATTAACATTTTTTTGATCGATTAATTTTTTTGAAACTCTCTGCACGAGCGCCAGCCAAGACATTGGCCTATACACATACAGCACAACAATGAAGTCATACAATGAACTAGGATCACACTAATCCAGCACGTTATTATTCTGAGTTGCCCCACTCAAGCGGCGGCCATATTGAGTGGGGCACGTGAGATTAATAACGTGCTGGATTAGTGTGATCCTAGTTAATTTTATTACTTCATTGCTGTGCTGTATGTGTATAGGCCAATGTAGTTGAATCTGTATGTGCATTATAATTAATCGAAATTAATCAATTAAAAAAAATTTCGATTAATCGAACACAAACATTTTAATCATTACCAGCCCTAGAAAAAAGACATTAAAGACTGCTCCAAGCTCACTCCTGTGATGGACTACAATCTCAATACAAATTAGTAAACTAAACATGAGATTGTAGTCCACCACAGGAGCGAGCTTGGAGCGGTGGCTACTTCACAACACACACAGGGACCATGGGGAACATGAGTAGTCACCCTCCAGAAGGAAGGACAGTGTCAGCATCAATTCAGAGATGATTTGAGAATCTACAGCTGAGTGATACACAAATTAGATACATTTTTATTAATAGTTAAGATACTTGAATGTATTTTTAAGGTTTAACGCCTTAATTTAGTGCCACTTCAAAAGAGAAAAGAAACACATTATCAGATATTTTCAAAAGGCAATACAGCCAAAATAAATTGTATTTAATCTGAGTGTTTGTGTATGTATATCTTTACATTAGTAGTTTACTACTTTTTTTTATTCATCATTCAATAACTAGTTGATGCAGCCAGTGCCCCTTATTCCTTTCTGTAACCTGACTATGGTAAGTGCAGAAACAGATCTGAGCTGGCGTGGTCAGCTTGCATCTCATGGGGATGGGGATAATTTCCAGCTCTATATGACATACACATAGCCTGCACTGCAGAAGAGGCAGGCTTCTGAAGCACAACACACACAGATGGGGAAAGTAACTTCCCGCAGAAGGGACACGATTCCGGAGCACACTATACACAGGAGGGAAGTAATTCCATGCTGTGCACTACGTCACAAACATCCAGCCCATCCACCCAATTGACATGCCCCTACAATGAGGAACTAGGATGCTACAGAAGGTTCGGCAGTCACATGACTACAAAATAAAAGAAAAACAGGTAAATGAACATTTTTTTAACACAACAGCATTTATGGGACATTAGGGCTGCAACAACTAATCGATGCAATCAATGATAATCGATAATGAGAATCTCATCAATTTGTGTCTCATGGACTCTGCGTACCCTCTGATTTCCGCTCTTCCCAGTGGTGATGGGAGGGGATTCAGACCCCTGCAGCCGATGCTGAGCGGTGATGAGAGCTACAAAACTCAATCTCCCGGCATCTGCCACCGCTGTTCTGCTTCCCCGTTCTCCTTCCCACTGGGAGCCCCTGCATGATGTGGTCTGTGTCTGCAGCTGACAACCCAGCAGGGAGGAAAGACCACTGTGCCTTTGCAATCCCCTGTTGCCTCCGCTTCTGCCCTGCTGCTCGTCTTGCTGCTGCTCCATGCCCCCCCTTACGGCTTGCTCCCATCCAACAGCTGGGAGCAATAGCCATAACTATTAGACCCCTAGTGTCACCTTTCCACTTTCTAGAGTTTTAGCTGGGGAATGACAGCTGCCTGCTTAGGCAGCTGAATGTAAACATAGCAGGCAGTGGCTAAAGCTGGCCATACACCTAAAAGGTGGCCATACACTCTACAACCATCGCAAGACTTGTCTAGTCTTGCGATGGTTGTAAAGGGATTAAAAAAACGTACGATCTGCCTATCTTGGACAGGCAGATCGCACTCTCGATCATCGCAAGCCCGCCCTCCTGAGGGGCGGGCTTCCGATGACCGCAATGCTGAACGGGCAGTGTGTGCGTGCGCACACCGGCCCGTTCAGCATTTATCTTCCGAGCACCGTTCTAACCAGCCGAGAATCGTACGATTCCCGGCTGGTTTTCGAACATGCTGGTTCGACAGAAGACGTGCGACCGTACAGTAGAAACGGTCGCACGTATCCGTTCACACTGCTCGATTATCGTACGAAAACCCGATCGCATACGATTATCGTACGATAACCGTGCAGTGTATGGGCACCTTTACAATTATCTGCAGATTTTCTGTGGTCAGATGGAAGAGGTGCAACAGATTCCTCCATCTACACTTAACTGTGTGGAAGGAGTAATCTCCACCTGGGCCAATCTGTTGCACTTTTTCCATCTGACCACAGAAAATCTTCAGATAATTGTAAGGTGTATGGGCACCTTTAGAGCAATAGCCAGCCTGCTATGGGCTATTTCAAATTACAATAGCCAATAGCAGGCTGGTTATTGCACCTGCCCACTTGCCTGTCAATCAGCAGAGGAAGACCTGAAGAAGCACATTCATTTCAGTGGCACCCCAAACGCGCCTCCTGCCCACAGTGTGATTACAAAGAATTTGCAGTTTTATTCTGAAGTAAACATTATGTTTGTAACATTGCATTTGTGCATTTTATTTTAAATAAAAGATAGTATTTTTTTTATCCGATTAATCGAAAAAATTATCATCCAACTTATCGATTATAAAAATAATCCTTAGTTGCATCCTTATAGGACCTTTAATACACTGTACAGGAACCGCGATCCAGCCAGCTTCTAAACTGTTCCCTTCAGCCTCGTGTTCCCCTCCATACCAGCAGTCTAAGGTCCTGTGAGTCATCACATCCGCTGAAGGGCGTTCCATTACTGGAGCAGAGAAGGAGAAAGGCTGAAGGGACTGGTCTATGAGCCAGCCAGGATCGCGTTTTGGGTAGGGATGCACCAATACCCATATTGGTATCGGTGCCAATACTGGGCATTTTCACGAGTACGTGTGACAATGCCCTGATACTAAACTCCGATACTGGTGCTTTACATTTTAAACTGAAGCCAATGCGCTTCACAGGAAGGCTGCAGAGGTCCCCAGCAGCCTTCCTGTGAACAGCAGCGCCTGTTTACAGCACCAGCCGAAAAACTCCTCCACGCTGCCCGCACAGGCCAGCGAGACCGACCGAGACCAGCGATGAGAAAGCACAGCCCAGCGCAGGCCCCCGCACAGCCACCTAAGACTAAGTAGTCCTCTATGGACAGTTGCCATTCGGCATTGCTGTATCAAATATCACTGGGATTTGTAGTCCTCTCAAGCTGATGGTATTATTCTGCACTGCTGTATAATGTATTGCTGGGATTTATAGTCCTCTAAAGCGGTGATATTCTGCATTGTTGTAGAATGTATTGCTGGTAGTTGCAGTCCTCTATAGCTGGTGATATTCTGCACTGCTGTATAATGTATTGCTACCACTAACTCCAAGCTGTCCCTCTACAGCTTGGAGTTAGTGGCAGAACAACCAGGGTTGCAGCGGTTGCAGCTGGGACCAGACCCTGGCGTTCCACCACTGTCGTAAAATCATTAGTCTGTATTGTTTTAATAAAACTGTGACATGACACTGAAAAAAGTATTGGTAATTGGTATCGGTGAGTATCGGTACTAGTACTCAGTCTGGAAATTTTTTCGCCTGTGCATACCTAGTTTTGGGCGAGCATATCTGTTATTTTAGCTACATAGGCAAAATGAGAACTTAACCCTTGCAACAAGGTTTTATTTGCCTTTAGTTCTTCTTTACTAATTGGAACAAGTGACTCCCTTCTAACATGAAATATTTTTGTGCCAACACATATACTTTTTTTTTTGTCCAATAAAACGTCTTGACTCCAGGGATTTGTTCAGTCTCGTTTAAAGCAAAGCCTAAGAGCAAAACTATTGTTAGGTACTGCTGTATTCGGCTTTTACAGCTATGTGAAGGTGAATATACTACCTCTCAACAGCACTGAAGACAGCTAACGATCCAACTTATTTCTTGGGGACAAAGAACTGTTCAAATCAAACGTGTAACAAAAAGCTGAATGAACTAGTACAAAAATCCTTCAACTATATGAGCACATCTCTACAAAGCGAGTCTGCAAGCCTGGTACCCAGACTCTGCTGGCTCAAAGAGAGGAAAGTCCTGCCCTGCAATACCAGGAAACTACTGAGGCAGTATAAGAGCAGAGCGTTCACTCCTTTTATATTCTGTACTATAAACCATTCCAGGGCAAATTCTACTAAAATCCAGAAGCCTGCAATAACCTAACTGGGAAATTATATATGCACCTCTTGAGCCCCACACCCGTAGATGACATATACACTTTTTTCCCCCCAGTAATTTTGGAAAATGTAAATACCGCTTCAAATCTGGCCCTGTCTCTCCCTCCCCGGGGACGCTATACTTACCTTTCGGCAAACAGTCCTTTCCGTCCACCAGTAAGGGTGTACAATCTGTACCCCATACTGCCGACCTGCGCAGCCCTGTGCTATGTATTTTGGATTTCGCTAGCACTCGTTGGTCAGGACGTGCTGAGCAACGAGAAACGCTTCTTAGCATGGTTAAATACGGTTTTGATTAAAACTATTTTTTGTATCGGGAGAAGTAGATTTTCATTAGGGACAAGTATATTGGGCCCTCACTTTAGCCCTTGGGCAAGTAGTTTTTATTAAACAATTTGCACACTCCTGGACAGGAAGTGAACCATAAAATTCACATGCCAAAGAGGGCATAGGAACCAAGGTCTAGATTTCCAGCAGTGTGCATAGTATGGCAGATAGCTCTTCTAGCAGGTAGGCCCCAGTTTGGGAGCTTATAGGCAGAAACACCCCGGTCAGAAAAGAGTTTTTTTAGATGCCATGGCAACCTGATACGTGCAAATTGTGAAGCCCTGTGGTAAACAGATGGAAACTGACGGCATACCCAATAGTTAAATACTATGGAGAATATCACTGTTTTGTTTAAAGACCAACTCCAGAATACTACAAACCCCCCTCCCTACCCCATCCATCTAAAGGATCGCTGGAGTTATACTAAAAAAAAAACCTGTACAAATTTCCATTGAACTTACCTAAAGATATGGTCACATGATGCTCAGGTCCAGAGTCTTCCCTCTTCCTTTGTTTGCTTCTTGCAGGGTCCTTCTTCGGATTTCCATGAAATAGCCTGAGTAACGTGAACACTTTCTATTGGCTCCCCAGTGTCGGGGTCCTCTCAGGGACTGGCCGGCAAGAGACCTTATGCAGTAGCAGTCCCCTACAGCCAGAAACTGTGCCAGCAAGGGACCTGGAGAGGGTACTTAGGTAAGTATAACTTGCTTTACAAGGTAAGAAAAAATAAAAACACCACAGAATGGTTTAAAGGGTAGTGGGAGGGGGGTTATATTTTGCATGGAGTGGGACTTAAAATTAAAAAAATTAGACTTATACCGTGATGGACAAAACACTTAAAAAGGAGAACTATGGGGGTAAGTAAATTACACGTCGACTCTATTGATCAGGAAGTGCGCAAAAACATACCGCCACTTGCTCACTTCCCAATCATCTCCCTGCAGAGTGGTGGCTCTCAGTCACCGCTCCCCTTAGGGATTCCCCCTCCCCCGTTGACTGGAGGGACGGACAGGGCGAGCATAGCTGGCTCTGCCTCTAGATAGGGAGAGCCTGCTGTCAATCAGCCAGCGGGGTGGATCTCAACAGTAAATGTCGGGATCCGTCCTGGCTGCGGTGCTCTCAGCACATAGCGGGCAATAGCCCACTATATACTGAGTTTTGGGTCATGGGAGGACGTTAGTATATATCCTCACGTGACCCTAAAGAGAACTATGGCGAAAAAAAAGGTTACCCCATAGTTCACTTTTCACTTACTGCAAGTATACCATTTATACCAACAAAATACAAGCTGACTTAGTCAATTATAGTAGCAAACCGATTTGCTTTAAAGAAAAATAAATCTAAAATTAGCCATGCTTTTGCCAAAGTCTATATGGGAAGATCTCTTCTTCACTCAACTGTGATACTGAGGAAAGCAAAAGATTGCTTGTTAGCCACAAATGTTATAAGCAGCAAAAAAAACCTTAAATACAAGCCTGAGGCTGTCATAGTGTAAACATGTTCCTATTGAAATCCTTTTGGGAATTTGAGAGAAGTAACACTTCTAAATTAAGTTCTTGAGAGCTATTAAACAGAGTGGTAAGCTCCTGGGCTTGTGTTACTGCATATCTTGCAGAGTTCTGTGACATAAAGGCTGTATACTAATTACAGGAATATGGTATTATGTTATGAGATACTAAGCAATATGATTATTTTGAAACAAAAATGATTATTATAGGGTGTCTACAATGTTCTGCCTCTTGTTGATAAAGACAGTAATAGTGCAGAAAGCAAGTACTTTAAGATGGTACTATTAAAGAACCCACATTATCATGAACTCTTGAAAGCATCATCATAGGCAAGTATTATATCAACAGTATGCAGATTATGGACCACTTGGTCTTTTTCTGATGCCAGTTTGTTTTATGATTCTATGTGTTGGAATAGCAACTTAAAAGAAAGCCTGCAGATCATCAGCTGTGGTCAAAATAAACCACTATTTTTAGTAGGTAATTACATTCCAATTTATTTAAGGGCCAATCAGAATGGATCCTCTATATCCAAGGATGTCACGCTTGTAATGTTAAGTGGAACTATAGAGTATTAAAGATATAGGTGTGCATGCAATCAGCTTCAAAGAAAAACTTATGAGAGAAATATGAGAACTGACTTTCAATGCAGTTTACCTGGCTGTGTATGGTTTCTTTATTTCACAGATCCGGAACAAGCATGCACCATACACAAGTTGTTCCAAGTAAGTAACTCAAAAGTATTGAAGTCATTGCATTAACATGACAGCCAGTCATCATGCATTTTAAGGAGATGGCAGCAGTGGCCCATCTTCCTGTGCCATTTCAGTACAGGAGGACAACCTGCAACCATATTTGCAGAGCTTGTAAATATATGTAAATAGGGACGACCTGTTTTGGCTTATTACGTATGTAGGCTGTGTCTCCAGCTTTGTTCTTAAGTCCTTAAAACGATGTTGTGCCTTGCCCATGGGCGTAAAACTGAACTCCCTTTCGTGCTGCAGCTGAACTGTTTAGGAAAGACCAGTGTAAGCTACAATGGCTGTGGACTTCTCCATGTGACGATGCTTATCGACCCAGCTCTGTCATATAAAGAGTCTTAACATCTAAAATCTTTATCTCTGTACTTGTTTTTAGCCAGACTTAAGCCAAAGCATCACCATCCACAGCCAGGTAACTAACACTTGCAGGCGCTCAGCAACCAGAGCCACTCTAATATGCAAATGTCAACATTTGCTGGTGAAACTGATAGTTGGGCTGCCTTATCCAACCTCCACACTTTCCTGGGCTGCCCTTTCCCAACCTCCACACTTTCCTGGGCTGCCCTTTTCCAAACTCCACACTTCCCTGGGCTGCCCTTTTCCCAAACTCCACACTTTCCTGGGCTGCCCTTATCCAACCTCCACACTTTCCTGGGCTGCCCTTATCCAACCTCCACACTTTCCTGGGCTGCCCTTATCCAACCTCCACACTTTCCTGGGCTGCCCTTATCCAACCTCCACACTTCCCTGGCTGCCCTTTACCAAATTCCAGACTACCTTTTGAAAGTCTTGACAGGGTGTCCCGGTTGTGATTGTACACCTTTGCTAAATAAATATGCAATTAGCTAAACACAGTGGAGTTGTTCCATATTTCCCTCTTAACCAGTAAAGCTACCTATTACAGTGTTGAGCCAATGGAGAGGTACAAGACGTTGATATTAGAATGCAACAGGTTTTGGGGCTACCGGTGATTTCCTAAAGGTGTTTTAAGGCACATGTAAACACCACTAGGGGCCCACAGTATATTCATGTAAAACAACACAGAAGATTTTACAAAATACAAAACATTTTGCAAAATTGGCTTGCTTTAGGCATGGACGCTTTTCACATCCCAGGTGCAAAAATGACAACTTAAATTGACACTAAACTCAGGAGTTCAATCTTAAAAATACATTCAAGTACCCTATTAACAAAAGTGTATTCTATTTGTGTATCATTCAGCTGTATATCCTCATCTCTGAATTGGTGGTGACACTGTCCTTCCTTTTGGACAGTGGCTACTTTTCTTCCCCATGGCCCCTGCGTGTGTTGTAAAGTAGCCATCACTGCAAGCTCACTCCTGTGATGACAATACAAATTAGTAAACTAAACATGAGGTTGTAGTCCTTCACAGGAGCGAGTTTGGTGCGGTGGCTACTTTACAACACACACAGGGACCATGGGGAACAAAAGTAGCCACTGTCCAAAAGGAAGGACACTGTCAGCACCAATTCAGAGATGATTTGAGGTTGATACACAAATACTTTTATGTTAATAGTTAGGGCAATTGAATGCATTTTAAAGAGGATCTTTACCCATATCTTCAAAATAACAACAAACACACCTTTAGAAATGTTTATAAATGACATGGCCTGTGCGGTGGACACGTCGGGAGCAGCGTGTGACGCGTGACGTGCGACTCAGGCCGCGTGCGGAGCCCCGAACAGGCTAAGCAATCGATAGCCGACGAATCGACGATCGAAAACGTTGCCAACGTTTTCAATCGTCGATTTTAATCGACTTAATCGATTAACTGTTGCAGCTCTACAATCTACAAACACATTCTTCTAGATAATAGCCAGCTTTTTATTCTTTGCATGCCTTATTTTTCTTTTCTTCCCCATTCTTTTTACAGTGGCCATTTTCATGAAGGTCAGATTAATATATCTCGCTTTACTTCCTGGAACTCCGGCACGTGTGACTAGGACATGTGACAATGCACATCATCTCAGGGGAGATCTCATAAGATTACAGATGAGATTTCCCAGCAATGCTTTGCTGATGTAACCTTCCCAGGATGCAATGCATCATTTGTGCCAAAATGGAACAGAAAGTGGAAAAAAGAAATTGTAAATAAAAATATGTTTGTTTAGCTAATGAATGTAAGATGATTACATAACAGCATGGAGAGCTGTATGCTGATGTATTTTTAGTCAAAGGGGATAAAGGTCCAATTTAACTCCAAAGTTAAAGTGTGACTTTAAGGGAGCGTGTACAAATTTATATAACATGACATTATTGATCAAAATGCAGAACAGCAAGCACGGGGAAAATGTCGTGAAAATTGCTTACAAGAACAATTCACCATAATAATTCAAAATGATGACACACTAAGCCTACATGATACATTCTTTAACACACTGACTACATAAAACAAAGATAGGGCACCTCTATTTACCAAGAGTCGGACCTTCTTGTTAAAAAGGTAATCTCAAAAGTGGTTAATAAAGCAGTCATTGCATACCATTTCATATCAATTATGAAGTCAGACAGTCTGCGACAATCACCAGTAATACCTAATCATCAGTTAACCGATTCATATGCTGAAATGCATCGTCAACCACATAATGAAGATTAACAACATAATTGTTTTTCTTAATGCATGTTCAACGAACATCATCTCCAACAGCTCTGAACTAGAAGCTATATAAAGCCAACAAGCCTGTGTGACGTAGACAGGGGTGGGGTAGAGGAAGACTGGGCTATATAATATGATTCCATCAATGCAGAGACACGATCAAGAAGGACAAACAGACCACTGTCTTCCAAAAAAGCAAACTCTGCATCTCATCCTTTTCTAAGACATACATTCATTTCTATAGCCAGTTTAAATTGGATAGCATATAAATATAAGTAATCTGAAACTCTATTCTGAACTGAAATGAAAGCAGCAGCTTTCATCCTAACAACACAGTTGTGGAATGTGACACCTAGGAGGGGAAGGATAGAAAGCATGACAATCTAATTTATTCATTAATACCTCACCGACGCACTGCAATACTTCCAACTATTCTCACCAGTTCCTTTAGTAGCTGACCTGATGTTTCTACCATAGTCCTGAGAAACGCCATGTAGATCGCATAGCTGGTGTAAACTCACAACAGATGCCTGCTACATGACTACACTTAAGCTGGCCATTAACTGATCTATTTTTTTTTTCGTTCAACCTGCGGACTGAACAAAAAAAAAATTGACCTGATTCCTCCATCAACACTAACAGCGTGTCAATCCAGGAATCCCGCTGTTTACACTGTATTCTGACAGGTGCCAGAGGCACCTGTCAGAATACCCGGCCAGAGCGGGCAGCTCACTGGCTGCCGGCTCTGATCGAAGATTTTCCGGCCAGCTCCTTCGATCAGCTGATCGAGGGATGCCGATCAAAAGGGTGGCGACACTGGCACACACTGTGCAAATTTCACCCGGCTTTTAAAAATGGCAGAAATTCAAGCAGTGTATGGACAGCTTAAGTCACCTTGTAGCTCGTTTTTGTTTTCCTTCTACTTGAAGTATGTGGAGCCAATATTAGAGTTTCAATAAAAAACACAAAAACCTCTAACACATATTTAAAGTAAAATACTATTTATCTGTATATAACTTTAATATGATTTTGGGGGACAAAAATGTTTTGGCCATGTAGCAGGAAATATAGCCCTCAGCTGATAACCGATAGCCTTCTGTACAGGCACAGTCCGGCTATCAGATATTTGCAGTTTTATGCAGAGAATTCCTAGGTTTTATTATTTTTAAACCAGTTCGGTGCCTTGTGCCTAATGGAATCATGTCAGAACATGCTGCAGCAACTTTCAAGTCAAACTCCAGCCAAAACGTTATTTTTAAGTTTTGGATACAGCACACAAGGGTTAGAACCTCTGTAAATGGTTGCGGTGTCTTCTAAGGTCTAGCTTCAAATGAAGGGATTTCCAAGAAGTCCACCTAAACAGCAGAATACCTCACAAGGCGTTTTGTTCACCTTCATTTATCAAAATAACATACACTAGTTGTTTGGCCTAACAATGGACACAAATGTATTGCAGGTTGCTGGCTATTTTGTAGCACAGCTCTGTTTATTTCACCTTAGGACAGAGCTTCCCCAGACTCAGCCTCTCTCAGACCAGTCTGTGTAACCCAGACAGGCCTGGACACGCACGCCCCATGTATTCAGCTTCAAGCTGCTCTCAAAGAACAAAGCCTAACTAGGGCACACTCACTTTTGTGGCAACACCAACCTGTCTCCAGTCACCTTCTGTAAGTTATCACCCCCAACCCCTTTCACCCCCAACACACACACACCCCTCCATTTCAACCTGTGGGTCGGAACACACAAACCCACACAACAATGATCAACTTCTCTTAAACTCACCAAACACCAGGACAGTAACCCTCGGCCTTACCTACTCTCTCAGGAGTTTCCAAACTTGTGTGCAGGGCCTACCCCCACTTTGCACTATACCCACTTTGTACTATACCACCCAATGTTTCCATATCTAATTTTGCTGTGCAGCAGTGACCCCCCTTACTGCATCTGTCAGCCCTTTCTATCCTTTCAGACATGCCTTGAGGACTATAAACACTTTGCTTTCTTACAGGGTAACCAGACTTTTTGGGTCTGGCAAGGCATTTCTGTTTTCACCATTAATTGGTAGAAGACAGCCATTTGTTTTTCTGACTTAGCATCTGCAGAGGAAATACACACAGGTGAGCGTTTATGTCACATGGTAACCTCACAACACTCAGGCAGTACAGTCCAACAGTGAACTTCACACACTGCAAAGTTTCCTCCTCATCCTGTCCCAACTCAAGATAGTCTCTTTGCCATTTTGACAACAAGAGAGGTGGCAGAATTTGCCTCAGGCTTCCCTTGCCCAGACCTCTTGCAAAGCAACCAAACTTGTGAGGATTTCAAGTTCTAACCCACTGGTTAATATTGGCAGACACCAGTACATCCAGATTGCAAACTTACCGCTCACAAAGTCCACAAAAACTTGCACAGATCCGGCAAACAGTACAATTTCATTTTAAGTGCTGCTAGACTATTTTCCCAGTACACAAGCTTAGGGCAATGTCCTTTAAAACTTCAGAGGCATACACCTGCCACATATAATATGATGCGTCTTTCAATGGTACTTGTAACAAAATGCATACGCAGTTCATCAAAACAGAACCCTTGCTAGTCGGCACTGATTAGTAGACTTTAAAAAGAAGGAGCTCCACTTTCGTCATTCACATCCTCCAATAATTGTGAGATCTAGCTTCAAATGGAGAGTTTTCAAGGGCTCAGTTCACTCAGCACGATGGATGACATTTATCAATCCTGTCGCATGGCAACATAGTATGAAACAGGGGCAGGGAGACAGATTTATCATTCTTGCCTCAGTAAAACTGCGACAAAAGAAGAAGACCTGACTCGGACCACAAACTACACTTTTTTGGGTTTTACTTCTCTTTTGGATCACAAGGGGTACATTTACTAACAATGGATGCTGACAATCTTGTCTCTCCAGAGCCAGAGCTAGCTGTGCCCATTCTTTTCCCTGTCTTTCCCTCCAGTAAGCGCTGGAGGAGCGGAGAGAGGAGGGGGAATCCCTGCCTGGAGTGGTGACTGACAGTGACTGCTCTCTACAGAAAGAAACTGAGCTGAGTGATCGCTCAGTTCTTAGTATAGACAGGGCACGATTTACTTATGTCCCTCAATATGACAGAAAAGGAAGAAGAAGAAGAAGAAGAATGCCGTCTATGATGACACAGACAGCATTTAAAATCTTCTCAACTGGAGAAAACTCCTCTCAACTGGGACACACACATCTTCTAAGACCTGGCAGAAGTTCTAATACGCAACTGAAAATCAAAAACGTAAGTGTTACGCCATATGTCAAGATTCCTGGTCCAGAGAAGTCAAGTTTACTGTTTGAAATATTGATTCTAAGCAATCCTTGCACCTTCAAGTTTATGTAAACCCTAAACAATTAACTTCGCTTGCTCCCTTTTGGTCTGTTAACTATACCAATGTTGAAAGTATTCTGTTATATTTGTTTGGACGCATGCAAAAAAAAAAACGTATCCTGCCTGAAACCCTGTGAGCGAACTTCATGTGCTCTCAGCCTTTGCTGTACTGTTATCTGTTACATTGCTCTCAGCTATCTCTGTGGACTACAAAATACCTCCCCCAATATTAGGGATACAATGCTGCTCTTTGATAGATAGGGTACATTGGAGTGTTGCAACTCTAGGACAGGAAGTATATTACTAGCAGGAACACAAGGTGAAAAAAATTAAATAAAAAAAAAAACTAATGCAGCCACCACATCTAGGGACTGGTAAACTACAACATATTACATTTTACTTATGCTTTAATATTCCACTCAAACCTGAACTTTCAGTTTGGGTTGAACCGTGGGCAGTACAGTAGCATAGTGATTAGCGCTTCTGCCTTGTAGCACTGGGGATCCCTGGTTGGAATCACAGCCAGGTCTCTATCTGCATAGGAGTTTCCTCCGAATACTCTGGTTTCCTCCCATACGCCAAAGACGTGCTAGAAGGTAAATTGGCTCTTGTCTAATGTATGTATGTATGCATGTGAGAGAGATGGACCTTAGATTATAAGCTCCTTTAGGGCAGGGACTGATGTGAATGTGCACTATGTAAAGCGCTGTATAAATACCAGTAATGAATAAATAACTCAGCGTGTTTGCATCTTATAGACCACAAGTTTCCCCAAAGAAATCTGTCTCTATCCAGTCCCAAAAAGGCCACAATGCCGATAAATCATGAGGGGGAGTGAGTGATGCCTAGAGAAAACCGGGAATATGGGTGGAAATATGTTGCACTTGACAAAGCTAGAAATATAAAGTTTGCGACAGAAATCAGAGTAGTTATACCACACCCTTCATAATGTCATATGAATATTCATGCCAGAGATCAACCCAAGCCATTTATTGGTGCCCACAAACCTAGACAGCGACAACAGGGACCATCATCCTAAATCTAGGGATATCTTTATCCAATATACGATTCAACTCTTCAGCAACCAGCATAACTGAAATACCACATTTGGGTTTAGTTAGATTTTAATAATCCTATAAAGCAACAAGACGGAATTGCTTTATGAGTTGCAGATATACAATTTTGAGGAAAACAAAGCAGAGGAGGAAGCAGTGACTATATGACTAATATGTCTCTTGCCGTAAGCAAAATCCATCTAATTAACTGCAGTTGTTAGCTCTGATTGCAATAAACAAAATACATCCATTCCTTATCATCCAATTACCTCTGCGTGTGATGTCACTCAAACTGGCAAGAATTCTTTTATGCAAGAAATAGCTCAAATCTTCACAGTCCATTTCCTACAAAGGCATAAAACAGTCCCAAATTCTGATGTCCTACACCTGACAGCCCGCGGACATATTTCCACTTCTAAACTTCCCAAAAGCCACCCTGCTCGAGCAACAACCTCATCCCGCTCAGCTTCATGGTAGCCAAGCTGTAGTCTAACATTAGGTTACTATGTATTGGCAAAAAAAAAATGAATACATTTAATGTCAACAATCCCTTCATATCCTTCTCTCAAAGATCAAAAAAAAAAAATGTGACAAGTCTTTCAGCATATGGATTGTTATGCTATCATTCAATACCCACAGCCCTTCATCCCAAAGGTAGGCTAGGCAAGCAGGAGGAATAACATGGCTACTAAGATCATTCTCATGTTCCTAAATGCGGAAACAGTTTATTACCATAACACATGGGTTCTTGATTGCTAAATTATCTTCTATTTACTCACAGCTAAATCTCATCATTTGGTTGCCCCACCTATACTAAACAGAGTGGACAGCGGAAGCTCCACTAGCCACCATCATATTCATAGGCCGGCCTGAATACACGATAGGATGCAGTCACTGTTCAGGCAAGCAATTTCTACCTGGCTCAGTGGATTTTGAAATAGACTTTTGTCCAGCCCAGTGCTGCTTGCAGGGCCACAAACCGCTCAAATTTCCTTCAATTCAGCAGTCAACAGCCAAAATCCAAGCCATCTATGGGAAGAGTCTACAAATGTAATGTAACTCTGGTACATATATACTCACAAATTATATGCAGAAAGGGCCGGTATGCATAGACTTTGTGCCTGCTTTAATGGGCAAATGCAGTTAACTTTCAGATCAGTTTGAGATGATCCTTCACAGTTCACTGACAGGTGCATTTAAACTGCAGTGGACCTACTTTTGCCCTGTGTTTGAGGCCTTGTTCACACCAAAAGCAGAGCAGATAGGCTCAGGTTTCTGAACACGCAGTGCAGTGGGTTGTGCCGCGTTTTTGATGAGTTCCGGGCCGTTTGTGTTAAAAAAAAAAAAAAAAGTTTTTTTTTTTAGCTTAACATGGGCTTTCAGTGCGTTCCAGGCATTTGCATGTGTTTTTGATGCATTCCAGAGCAGGTAAAATAGGGCTTGCTGCAGTTTTTTCACCTGCTCTGAAACTGCACGCTGCGATGTGAACTGGAGCAAAAAAATACCATTGGAATACATTGGACGCAGTTTTGATCAGGTCTGCAACTGCTCTGCACCTGCTCCGCGCTTGGTGTGAACAAGGCCTAACCGCTTCAGGACGGGCGGCCGTATATATACACACATCAGGCTCCTGAAGCGGTTCTACCAAAAACACAGCTTACTGTTAATACTAGACTGATGAGCAGTAAAAGCTTTTAAAGCAGTGACTATGGGAAATCTTTTTGGGTATTGTAGTTTTTGCGGTTTCACAGGCGCACGCAATTTTAAGGCTTGACATGTTTGCCATCTGTTTACCCGACGTGACCCCGTCTTTTATATTTTACCAAAAAATTGAGTATTGTATTTGGTCCTTAAAAAAGTCCTTATAAAGTCCTTATAGCAGCGTTGTCTTTTTGTTACTACTTCAAGAGATATTAATGTATCTTATTTATGCATCACTCAGCTGTAGATCCTCAAGCCATCTCTGAATTCATGCTGACACTGTCCTTCCTTCTGGAGAGTGGCTACTTTTGTTCCCCATGGTCCCCGTGTGTGTGTTGTTAAGTAGCCACAGCTCCAAGTTCACTCCTGTGATGGTTAATAACCTCACATTTAGTTTACAGATTTGTATTGAGATTGTAGTCCATCACAGTCACCCTCCAGAAGGACGGACAGTGTCAGCACCAATTCAGAGATGATTTGATGATCTACAGCTGAGTGATACACAAATAGGATACATTTTTGTTAATAATTAAAAGGTACCTCAATGTATTTTTAAGATATAACTTCTGAGTTTTGTGTCACTTTAAAAGCCTTTGGTCACACTATGTTATTTGGGATTTCTGCTGTGGAAATCCCATCTGCCCTGCCACTGTACCCATTTAGGTTAATGACCAGGTGACAGCAGCCACATCTGTATGCAGCAGCCTGAATATAATCTTATGTGATACAATTACATGTGGTTTGGAAGAGATAGCTGTCCCCGGATGCAGCAAAAAAACAAAACTGTTACAACTCTTTCCACTCTAAGGGGCTTAAAGGTTATTGTAATAAGGCCTTTGTTCTTCTGATTTATACCTTTGAAAAGACCTGGAATGAAGTGTTTGAATTGGACTGCATGGCACAGTTTTCACTTTAGGTCCCATGCACACTAAGTATGAGCCTAGCCAGGAGGGTTTTGGGTATTTTTAGTACGATTCTACAATGGTTTTTAGGCCCCGTTCACACCCGAGCATCTGGTTGAGCAATTCCTAAAGCGTGACAACACTCAAGATGAAAAATACCATTCTTTTTACTGGGCCCCTCCACAGTTGCGCCAGCTGTTAACGGAGCATCGAAAAAGTACAAGAACTTCTTATGGGGGCAGAATCATGCATTTTTGGCCCCCCAGACTTACATAGGATCACCTGAAAAATGTGTGTTTATACATGTTTTAGAGTCGCTTCCATTTAAAAGTCTATGGGGCCAAAACCGCAACCTTCTGCTCCTGTACTACAAAGAGCACGTACAAATGCACAAAAATGAAAATGCCTCTAAATTGCCTGGCTACACTAAAGCTTAGGCGAGAATGGGGACTTGGTGTTGCTTTTGCTATGCAACACTTATTTCTCTATACATCTAAGTAAATGGGAATGCAATGTGAAAACCTAGTAAAAGCATCTTAAACGTAAGCAATTTTCCCTGAAAGCATGCTGTATTTGCCTTGCTTCTGTGCCAGATGCTTATTTACAGTTCCCCTAGCTAAGCCATATTTGATTATTTAAATCACCAACTGCGGAAAACCCCAAGTCTAAACACTAAACTCTGTATAAGATAGATAGCTATATCTTTTTTTTTTTTTTTTTAAACAAAATGGCTCCCCCAGCATCACCCAGAGATGCCCTTCGCCCTTCTCCCTTCTCAGGGTTGTGGTGCCTGGTTTTAAGAGGTTATGCCCACCTTATATGTTTAGGTTCAATACCGGTTCACATAAAATTGGATTGGTGTCAGTTGGACTACATAAACAGCAACAAAGCTGAGCATAGCTGCTATCTTTCCATTCTGCATTACAGTATACATTAGTTCACTTTGCTGGATCCCCTGTCTATACAGTACCCAAGTGAATTAGAGCTGAAGCTAAGGGAAAAGCACAGCATGCTGCATTTTATTTTAATGAGTCTTTTCCGAACATTTAATTCAGACACTTCTCCTACTATCAATACTGTGTCTCCCCACTGTAAGCCTCCATTCCTGTTCTTTTCTCCCCAAAACACATGATGGGGAGAAATAGGCGAAACAACAGCTGCGTTTACAAGCCCTTAGACACTATGCCATTTTCCTCTTTACATTTCTCATGAATATGAACGCAGGCAGCTTAGGAAAAGAAATATATTCAAGGCACACTGCTGCGAGCTCTGCAATCCCATAATTACTGCATGTCACAGATGCACTTTTCTGCAGATAGGTACACAATTAGACACTCTGGTGCAAATGGCATGCTGAACAAGAGCTGTGATTGCAAGGAGTTCTCAGCACACCCGCAGTTGGTATAATAAAGGAAAAGCGCACGGCCAAAAGAAGTGTGTGAGAGAACAAAAAAAAAAAAAAGGTAAACAAACCAATCGAATAATGTTCCTTTTATTGTGGCTAAGGTATGATGGGGACTAATTAAAAGGTAAAATAAAACCTACAAGGCTGCAGAAAAAAGGTTTTAAAAATCGTAATTTATTTGCGCAATGAATTTATTAAGCATAAAAATATTCCACAGAGCTTTACAAAGAAAACTGAACCAATCACAGCAGACGCAGGTAAGCGAGTGCAAAACACACTCCCCAAAGCTGGTCATAATTTAGAAATGTGATTGTTTATTGTACTTTTGATTACATTTTTCACTAAAATCACAAACAAACAATGATGGTTTGGATCAACCACAAGAAAATGGGACTGCTGGCTCTGCCTATCTAGAGGCAGAGCCAGCTGTACCCGCCCCCTCCCCGTCTGTTCCGCCAGTCAGCGCTGGCAGATCGGAGAGGGGAGAGGGCAGAGAGCCGTGACAGGATCGAGAGGTGAGGGAACCCGGTATGTGTTCTCTCACATCCCGATCTACTGAGCTGACCTGTGTCAGTCTCATTGTCAGGTCGGCTTAGAACTATGAGGTGAGTGGAAATCACTCATGTCATAGTTCTCCTTTAAAGTAAGCTTACGGGTTTAGAAAAGCTAAACTCCAGACACGAGTACTTTTTTCCTGCATATTCTTCTAACATCACCAGGAAATGAAACGAAGATTTAAAGACTGAAATGTGTGCAAAGAAAAGTATTTTCTGTTGAAATCAACAATTACATTATTACAGAGAGCCTGAGAATAGCATTGGGTTGTGGATGAGACTCTCAGCCTGCCACGTCATTTCCACTGAATGTATTCCACGCTTGGAAGTCTTCATCTCCCATGATTGTAAAGCCCCAATCACACCAGGGCGACAGCGCTTCAGCGCTTTTTTCACGCGTTTTACAGGCATTTTCTGTTCATATGTAAGAGCGTTTTAAGGCATGTTTTCAGCTCGTTTTCAGTTGTCCAATGAAAAGCAGTCTCGGCTGCAAAAACAAGCAAAAAAAACCCTGATCAGCTCGTTTCCATTGAAGTCTATGGAGCAAAACGAGCTGATACGCGCCACAAAAGAAGCTCAAGGACTATTTTAAACAACAGGTGTATTGTTACTCACGAACGGTCCCCCGAATACATGGGATTTTGATTTGCATGCGTTTCAGCAAAAACAAAACGGAAGAAACGTCCTGGTGTGAACGGGGCCTCACTCTAAAGAACATACATGCTACAGTACTGTCGATCTGATGCTGGTTTCTCTACCTAGTGAGCCATAGACCTGCAGCAGCAGCAGCTAGTGAAGTCTGAACAGCCGTTACTCCCATTCTGCATGCTTGTTCTGGGCAAGTAACCCACTAGGTTATGAATCCAGAAGAATGTGCATGCTGTTGTTACATAAGAATCCTATACAAATACTACATTCTAAAATCTGGTATTTGAATTAGCCTATTTTCTGCTTCTTAGGCACTGAGCTAAGTCGTAGAAGACATGGAGAGAGTCATATTTGAAAGTGAAAGTACTGTGTTATTCCCAGAAGTCCAAACGCAGATTAGGGCATCTGGAAATAAGAATATGAACTGGGCATAAGCATGCACAACTAAAAACACTGAGCTCCTATCCTGCATGCTTGTTTCTGGTCAGTGAAGACAGGATAGGGTTGATAGTCCCAGAATCAGCAATTTTAAAACCAGCCACAGCAGTTCCCATTGGTCTGTTGTAGATCGGGAAGTGAGCGAGCACATACCGGCGCTCGCTCACTTCTCGATCGTGTGCTGGCAGAGAGCCGTGACAGGGGAGCTGTAGCTCGCGGTATACCGAGCTTTGGGTGACGGGAGGTCGCTAGTTTTTGTCCTTCCGTTACCCTTAGGAGAACTATGGGGAAAAGCCCTAACCCCATAGTTCTCCAGTTCACTGGACCTTATTGGTGCATCACTCAGCTGTAGATCCTCAAATCATCTCTGAATTCATACTGACACTGTCCTTCCTTCTGGAGGGTGGCTACTTTTGCTCCTCATGATGCCTGTGTGTGTTGTGTAAAGTAGCCACCAATCCAAGCTCACTCCTGTGATGGACTACAATCTCATGTTCCGTTTACTAATTTGTATTGAGATTGTAGTCTATCATGGGAGAGAGCTTGGAGCGGCGGCTGATATACAAAACACACAGGGATCATAGGTAACAAAAGTAGCCACCCTCCAGAAGGAAGGACAGTGGCAGCACCAATTCAGAGATGATTTGAGGATCATCAGCTGAGTTATACACAAATGAGATACATTTATGTTAATAGCTAGGGTACCTGATTGCATTTTAAAAGTTTAGTGTCATTTTAATGAACAATAAAGTATATATTTTTTGTAATCTCTATTTCCCAGAGAAAAACTCTGCAAGCAGAAAAGCAGAACATGCTAAATCCATTCAGACAGTAGTAGAAAAAGGAAACTGAACCCAAGGACACAAAACGGCAATTCCAAATAGCCATGCACTTATGTTTTACCATAATATGCATCTTTCTTTGCAAATATGCACATTTTGTAAAATGCATTGATGGGTGGGCATCAGCCTGGAGGAGTGAGCATTGCTAAGCAAGCTGTATTTGCATGCCCAGCCCCCTGGGTAACATCCACATGTAATGTTGAGCTTCTATGATTGAAAGAAAACCATTGAATTAAAGGATCGGGTCCGGGATAGTAAGGTTGGGGAGTCAAGTGATAGAAGAAACTGGACGTCCTCCAGCCAAGAAAAAGGGTGGGATCTACCTGACTTGCTACAGCTTATTATGCACACTGTGAGAAGCTTACAGTGTACAGTGAGATCCCAGTAAGAGCCTGTACAACTGTGCAAGACAAAAGGTAAAGCTGGAGTTTAGCTTTAAAAAGCAACAACATACGCTAGAAAACTTAAATGCATAACAAAAAATGTTTATAAAAAGTTATTTAAAAAAAAAAAAAAAGAAGATTACCAGCACATGTAGTTTTCAACTAAAGAAAGGCAACATTCTGAAAGTCACTAAAAAACATAAATCATATTTATTAAAATAATATTAAGGGTGCTCCACAAGATCAGATTTTGAAGTCCTCTGTCTTATTTTATGCACACGGAAGCTTTCCCAGTAGCCCAGGCTTCAGTGAAAGGCAGGTCAACGGCAATGTAAACATTCATTTGAGTGCACACACTGATTCCAAGCAAAGCTGCTGCATCTTTGGGATGCCAGTAAATCAAGGATCCTATTACAAAATCAATTACTGCAGCGCACTTTAAACCGTACAGAATCTGGCGATTGCCACATGATACCGGATCCTTTTTTGTTTTGTTTTACAAGGTCAGGAAATCTGCTCCGACCCCAAACCTTCCTCCGTACCCACAAAGAAACCCTAAGTTTTTATCATCCATTTCGACTTATATCAGTAAAGAAAGCTGGATGGTTTACCTTTGGCTGGCTAAGGCATTCGAAGGAGAGCCTCTGCAAAGGGTCTGATGGATAGCTGCAAGAAAGCAAATCGGAGCAGCAGGTCGAGCGGCCCAACCTCTTCATTAAAGAAGAAATGATGCTGCAGCCACAGCCACACATTGACTTGCTCAGACGACGAGTTCTTTCCTTAGGAAATCACCACTGCTATTGTCCCACATGCACTCTCGGCTAGCTGGCTGCCTCATTACGTAGCTCCCTGGCTGAAATTAACTCTGATCAATAGGAGGGGGAAAAATGTACAGAAAGGAAGAGAAAAAAAAAAAAAAGGAACAACCGATTACAGTTGTTGAAATAAAAGCCGGTCACCAAAGTGCTTCTGTGAACACTTCAACGGCAGAATCCTTAGTGTACGGTATCAAGGTTCAAGCTAAAGCATCATTTCTTGTAGAAGTCATGCGTTTCTCTAGTTGTTCAATGTGCATTTTCATAGCCTCTCAAGATGAAATGTACACTTGGGAACACAGCAGGTATCCTGATCTGCATTAGCTGACAAGAGAGCTGTCCTGTTCAGATGGTATAGCTCTGCAACCTATCCAACCTGTTTCCCTTTCAGTGATGGTGTTCTCTAAGCCACGGCCAACAGGACTCAGCCACACCCCTTTCAGCTGTCCCCAAGTACCCTGTTCAAGAATGATCAGCACCTCAAAGCAATTGCTGCTTCCGCTGCCTTCCGTAGCCGGAACACAGGGAACGCTTCACCATTTGTGCTCATTTATTTGCAAGTCACAGCAGTTGACCTTTGCCGACTCCAGTGGTCAGGTGGGACCTGTCAATTACACACGGCATGCGTGATACTGGCCTCGCCACTGAGCTGCTCATCAATTTGCGGTAATAATTTGGCAAGTGCAGTAAGTGCATCAATAGCTTCTATACAGCCTGACATCACAGTTTACATAGCTGCAAATATTTGTTGACTTTGGGGGGAAAAAATGAAAGTAGAAAACTATTTTTATTTGTATTCTGCTTTACAGGGTATAGTTTGACATTCTGGGTTTAAAAAGAAAAAAAAAACAGCTGCCACGCTTGGAGCTACAAGCAATACGTCTCCTTAGTTCAGAAGCACAGATTCAAAATAGAGCATTCTGTGGTAACAGAAGAGGATCACAACAGAATTCCACTGGGATAAGCATTACAGAAATGGAATGAAGGACGAAATAAAACAGCAATTCTGATATGACCAAAGCGTATTGGAAGATAAAAGCATCACCTTGCTGTGCCCTTTTGCTATTAAAATGAGTTCATATCCGTCTTTAGAGTAACTACAGCCAGGGCATGCCGAGGTGACGGGGAAATGAAACACTCTGGCAATTGGTACGCTGGATGCAAACAAGCACAATAATGCAGTAACCTTTTACTCGCCTGCTGGAGGTACTGTCTGCTGCATAGAATTTTAAATCCTCATTCATCTGCAGATGCAATTCAGCTGCTTTTGCCAAGGACTTGGCTTTTCTCTCTCTTTCGCTTCACTGTGCTGCTTCTAGAGGAGCTGCTCAAGAAAAGTGCCGATTGTGTGGAAAATTTAAAGTAATACCAGGTGAAAAAACTTGGATGGAAGGAGGTGGTTAACCAACTTCTGAGAAGCAGCGGCTGATTGGAATTGCTTATGTCGCTTACAGTGTTATGAATCGGAGATGTGCCTGATGTTTTCTGGTCTTCCACCGTGCCGATACAGGAAACCCGTGTAAACATGGTCCATCAAAGTGCAAGGATTAAACACATATACACATGGAAATCTCACAGCAGTACCATCTGTTTAACTTACAAAGCAGCAAAAACGTTATGTTTCGCTATGTGTTTGTTATCAACTGTTAATATAGGAGAAAAACATAGCACGCAATATAATATGTTACAGTGGCATAAGACTCATAAAAGTGATACTTAATGCCTAAACAGAAGTAGAATTATGTAGATTCTACAAAAATCACCTAAAAAAAAAAAATCACCCAATATATACTTCAATTGTTAAATACATTTCCTTGCCTGTAGGATTAAAAAAAAATAATAAATACGCTTAAGCCTCATTCACGCGAGAAAAGGCCGGCACGTGCAGCATCATGCTGCGTGCACGGCCATATCGGGCAGCTCCCATCAAGGACAGGTGCTGTATGTGATTAGTACGCAGCCCGTCCTTCTCATGGGAGTACGCGGCCATACACGGCCCTGCGCTCACCCGCCCTGCACGTCCTTGGGGGTGCGGTGTCCGGACACCCACACCCATACGGACCTGCACTTGGGGTGAGCGTAGAGTGATGCAGACCACCGAACTGCTCCCGTCATCAAGATCCTTTCGGCCGACATCTTCACTGAACGCCGGCCTAAAGGATTGTTTAGTAAGGTTTGCACCACACTAATCACCACTGGATCACAAGGGATCATGCCTCAGCGCCTTCTTATTGTTAGGCCCCATTCACACCTATACGTTTAGGTGCAATTAGGGATTCCGCCGTCAGGAATTTGCATTTTCCTGCAGCAGGAATCCCTAATCTGGTGTTTACAAGCAAAGGCTGTCACCTGTCACCCATTCAAGTTAATGATCAGGTGACAACCGCTGCATGTAAACGCCTGCACACTGCATTTTATTGCATGTGATGATTCATTTCTGACCACGTGTAATCACTCTCCCTGAACGCATTGATTGATGCGTCTAGGGATAGTGATTGATTCCTAACCTCATGTAGTCATATCACATACACTATATTACCAAAAGTATTGGGACACCCCTCCAAATCATTGGATTCAGGTGTTCTGTGAAATTTACTGGCTACTAAATATTCTACGGTGAACTGTTAGTGGTATTATAACAAAGTGGAAGCAACTGGGAACAACAGCAACTCAGAACCGAAGTGATAGGCCGCGCAAAATGACAGAGCGGGGTCAGCGCATGCTGAAGTGCACAGAAGTCGCAAACTAATCGCAGAGTCAATAGCTACAGACCGCCAAACTTTGTGTGGCATTCAGATTGGCACAACAACAGTGCGTAGAGAGCTTCATGGAATGGGTTTCCATGACCGAGCAGCTGCATCCAAGCCTTACACCACCAAGTGCAATGCAAAGCATCAGATGCAGTGGTGTAAAGCACGCCGCCACTGGACTCTAGAGCAGTGAAGATGTGGTGTAAAGCACGCCGCCACTGGACTCTAGAGCAGTGAAGATGTGTTCTCTGGAGTGACGAATCACGCTTCTCTGTCTGGCAATCCGCCAGGAGAACGGTACTTGCCTGACTGCATTGTGCCAAGTGTAAAGATTGGTGGAGGGGCGATTATGGTGTGGGGTTGTCTTCCAGGGGTTGGGCTTGGCCCCTTAGTTCCAGTGAAGGGAATTCTTAAGTCATCAGCATTCCAAGACATTTTGGACAATTTCATTCTCTCCCAACTTTGGGGGAACAGTTTGGGGATGGCCCCTTCCTGTTCCAACATGACTGCGCACCAGTGCACAAAGCAAGGTCCATAAAGACATGGATGAGCAAGTTTAGGTGGAGGAACTTGACTGGCCTGCACAGAGTCCTGACCTCAGCCCGATAGAACACCTTTGGGATGAATTAGAGCGGAGACTGCGAGCCCGGCCTTCTCGTCCAACATCAGTACCTGACCTCACAAATTCTGGAAGAATGCTCAAACATTCCCATAGACACACTCCTAAACCTTGTGGACAACCTTCCCAGAAGAGTTGAAGCTGTTATAATGGCACAGGGTGGGCCAACTCAATATTGATCCCTACGGACTAAGACTGGGATGCAATTAGAGTTTATGTGCGTGTAAAAGGCAGGTGTCCCAATACTTTTGGTAATATAGTGTATCATTACATGCGGTGTTCCAATGTTTACATGCAGCGGCTGTCACCTGATCATTAGCTTGAATGGGTGACAGCTTTCACTTGTAAAACGACAGATTACGTATTCCTGCTGCAGGAAAGCGCAAATTCCTGATGCAGGAATCCCCAATTGCACCTAAAGATACAGGTGTAAAACGCTGCCTTATTGTATGTGTATTAGTGTGTGCATTTCTGGCTGTGGGGTGTGCGTGTGTTTGGGAGGGGGTGAGGGGGGGGCGTATTTCTATGTGTGTGTATTTCTATGTGTGTGTATTTCTATGTGTGTGTATTTCTATGTGTGTGTATTTCTATGTGTGTGTATTTCTATGTGCGAGTAAATGTGTGAGTCTATTGGCACTCTATGATTAAAATTAAAACATGTAGACAAAACTACACACATACTGACACTGCACACACACATACACATGTATACATAATAATATGATACACACAGAAACATTAACACAAATACGGACATCAGTTACAGAAATCCTGACAATACACAAACCACCATAAAAAAAAACATACCGATATTGCATACAAAGAAACCATCACAAATGCATACCGACATTAGAAACACATGTAACACATAAACACTGGTATCGTATATTGTTAAATTCGATTTTGAAGTATGAAATTTGACAAGCGGCCCCCAGGGGAGAAAAAAAAATTGTTCAGTGGCCCCCGGGGGAATTGAGTTTGAGACCCCTGCTCCGGAAGGAAGGACAGTGTCAGCACCAATTCAGAGATGATTTGAGGATCTACAGCTGAGTGATACACATATAAGATACATTTTTGGTAATAGTTCAGCTACTTGAATATATTTTTAAGATTTAACTGCCGAGTTTAGTGTAACTTTAATGTGCAATGAACCAGAACTAGCAAGACACTATTTAAAGTTGTTATACACAGCTTTTTAACCCAATTGAGTTTTATCCACTTAACCCAGAGGAAGGCAAACCACGGCCCTCCAGCTGTTGTGGAACTACAAATCCCATGAGGCATTGAAAGAATCTCACAGTCACGACTCCCAGAGAAAGATGCATGATGGGATCTGTAGTTTCACCAGAGCTGAAGGACCAGATTTTGCCCTGACTAAGGTACCGTTCACACCAGCTCGCCTGCTAAATCTGAGAATTTTAGTGGACCGGCTTGTGTGTACAAACTGTACACCCCACTCAGGTCCCTGCACAGTGTGCTGCTCTGTAGGGTGGTCAGCATGTCTGCATTTATTTGTAGTGAACTGCAACGCAGATCACACCTGCATTGTGGCGTTAACAGGGCACAGAGAAAACATTTGTTTTCTCTGTGTCCTAGCAGTGACTTCTGCTGTTGATTAGCTGAGCAATGGAAGTCACGGCATCTAGTGTGAACAGGCCCTAACTATACATTAGGATTGATTGTCGACCAACTTCAAAAAAACGTTTTTATTGCCATTTCCCATTGGGAGAGTTCCCATCTCTTTTGGACCCAGGTTCAGAGTGTTCAGAGTGTCACATGGACAAAAGGTGCTGAAAAACTCTTTAAATGGACAAAGAGACACTTTCTTCTAGTAAAGTGAAGAAAGGTTCATGGTTTTTAGGTCCCAGTGACACCTGTACCCCACACCTTCTTTCTTGTGCTGGTTTTAAAGGGATAGGAAGTGAGGGGAAACCTCCCAGTGGGATCAGTCAAGAATAAAAGCTGACAGAAGATTACCGATCAAGATTTTAAAAAAAGGAGCCAAAGTTAGGCCCTAATTAAAAATGATTAAATTTAATTGTTGGACATTGTAGGGCAGCTTCCTACAGTGAATGCAAAAATGCTAAACCTAGAAAAACATTAGTGAAACCTTAGCACAGTACAAATGATAAGAAATGACTACATACAAGGTCCAACATAATCATCCAAAATTTAGGATGAATGGCCATAGAGATGGACACTGGTGATCCAGTTTGTTGCAAACTGTAACCTAAACGGTGTACAAAGTTTGGAACGATCCCTGAAAACATGCATTTCAGGAGGAGGCATGGGCTACTTCTGCTGTCTGTCAATATGTTGTGAGGAGAGGAAGGGCCACTGAATGCTGCGGCTATACTGAACTTCCAGCTCCCTGCTGTACCAGAATGACACCAGTTCAAGTGTTGTGCCTCGACCACCATAGGCCTGGTTCACACCACCATAGGCCTGGTTCATTAGAAAAGTGCTTTCTAATGCCCAACACAAGAAATCCCATGATTTTCAATGGCCATGGTTCACACCCAAGCAGAAAAACACCAAACGCTTGAAAAGGAGCTTCTTTGGGCAGTTAAAAGTGCTTTTTTGCCCCATAGACTTCATTAGAAATGCCCAAAAACATGCAACAAAAGCATGTTGCACATTTCAGTGAGCGTTTTTGCGTGTTTATACGTGTGTTCTTCCACAATGGTTTATGAGCTGCCAATCAAAATGCACGTCTTAATGTACGCGCGTTAAAACGTGCACACAAATGTGCACAGCGCGCATAGATGTGCAAATAACCGCATACTGTTAACGCGCGTATAAACGCGCAAAAACTGTGCAGCCTTACTCTGCTGCAGCATTCACAAAGTACAGTATAGTGATTACCTTTGTGCTACAGTTTGTGAATGGCACAGCCAAATGTAGAGGGTGGAGGCACAACAATGGAATTGGCGTCGTTCATAGACACCGTCCCAAAGCTGTAAGGACTTGGAAGTTCAGCTTCCGCTGCATTTTAGCATAGCTTGATTGAGCTTAGAGAGCTCCTAAAAAAAAAAAATTAAATAAGGACACTAGGGCTGCATTCGGCTAACTAATCGATTTTGAAAATAATGGTTAGCTGCAGCACTAAAGGACACTTGTCCAACAAGAGAGTAAGTTCATAAAATGTTCGCTCTCTCGCATACAATAACTCAAGGCATTAGTGTGCACTCTAGCAAGGCAGGCCAAGACAAAGTAGTATGGACTCAACTAAAACTTTCCAAGGTAGCCAGCGTCCCCATAGTTCTTACGTTCTCATGTTTGACTATTTCCTTATTCTCAGGTATTTTTTTCCAAACACAAATTTGTTCGGTTTGAATACCTAGAAACACTGGTACAATTTCACTATATGTACAACAAGTCAAGGAATAACTGTGAATAAAAAATAAGAACCTTCGAAAAGAGAAGTAAAATAAAAAAAATAAAAAACCCACCTGTAAAAACAGCGGTGTCTGGAGTTGGGCTTTAGTCCTAAAGTAAACCATCTACATTGGAGATTATAAATTCTCTCAATTTTCAGTTCCTTTCAAGTGTTTTATTTGTCTCCCCAATTTAAAAAACACACTCACAAACAGTCCCTGTACAACAGAGTGTGAGAAGCAGCAGCAGTACAAGGTACCAATGTGTTCATGTGCTGACAAGAAACATGTTGATAGGAGGAAAAAGCAGTTACCGAGAGATCACTGTACTGCTTTCTCCTTTCACTGTCCAGTCACACAGTGGGTAGGGGGGGGTTCGCGGTAAAAAAAACGTGCGACAAACGCGCGTTTCCGAGGGCTACCTGGCTGTATCCCAATGGATACGCGCGGCAAATACGCTCCCAAAGAAGCTCCTGTACTTCTTTGGGCGTAGGGCGTTTTGTAGCGCGTTTATAGGCCTGCAATACGCCCAGGTGTGAACCATACCCATAGGAAATAATGGGATTTTGGTGTTTGAGCGTTTTTCAGAGCGTAGGAACGTGCTACAAAACGCCCAGGTGTGAACTGGGCCTTAGGGGCTATTTCTTACCCCACAGACTGCATACTGCCACAAAATGCTATGCGTGGCAAAAAAAGCTCATATACAGTCACCCAGTAATCAAATACTTTTAGTGGGTTAAGGGGTAAAGTTGAGACGCAAGCTAGAGTCAAAAAAATATTGGAAAAAAAAAAAAAAGACAAAATGAAAGCACATGCAAAACTATTCTCTTAAAACTGGACTAACATTTCAAGGCTAACTAACTAGTTTATATGGGTTACTAAAACCAAGGTAAAACTTTTCATCCAGACACTGCATCCATTTTCGATGATCGTTTTGTGATACACACCAATTACAACAATGAAAAGCTCGAATATTTTTAAGCGAACGCATGACATTGACAAATGTAGGCGATAAATGTTATGGGAGGAAAAAGTGTTTACCCAGGACAGCCAATATTGGCGGATTTTCAGAATGGCGCAGACCAGGCAGAGTGATTATATTTCTGGGACATCTAAATCAAGGATGTGCATTAAAAAGTCCCAGTTTGGGAAGAGTTAGTGTTCCTGGAGAAATCAGCAGTACAGCACAGGAAGGAAATATGAAGAGCAAAAGTATGTCATCAATTATTTATAACCTGGATTCTGTGTGTCAGCTACTTTATTGTAATATTGATCACGAGGATGTATATACATGGGGCTAATGATATACACACCGGAGGTATGCGCCATCAAGAAAAAGAAAATATATCTGGATGAGAAATAGTGGATAAAGAAATTAGATATGAGTATTTTAGGCTACTGGATATGCCAGCACTTACATATCTCACCTGTAAGAAAATACTATTAAAACCATTTCATTCTTATAAACAACGCACCATCACAGTATTCTTTAAGGGGGCACTCTGAAAATAAAGCTAACAAAAAAAAAAAAAAGACGACGAGCCCATATTTACCGGTGCGATCCTTAATGCCGTATCTTTGTTGTGTGTAAAACTGCCAGATGAAATGAGATCTAGGCATCATTGCTGTGAGACAGAGCAGTGCTCTCCTCCAGGGAAATAAGCTCAGCAGTGCTCAACAGCTTTTCCTGATCACAATAAGTTATTTTTCTTCTTTAGACACTGGAATGAATTGCAGATATTCCAGGTTGTGATATCCTTCACTGAAATATAATGAGATTTCCTCAAAGGCTGGTCTTGTACAAAAGAGCATCAGACCAAGAAAAACACATTTGGAGATCTGTGCAATCTAGCAACACATCTGCAAAGGCCCAGAAAGGCCTAAAATCAGCTACTGCAACGCTGAACATCTGCAAGATATCCAGTGTCATCTGAGCTGAGTGACAACACAGCAGACAGGAGTCATGTGAAGGCAACAGACATGTTTGTGCAGAAGGTTATCAAAGGACATATCCCATATGCTGTGAGACTCCCCCAAGATACATTCACGCTATAGAAGTGCTGCAAGGTATGGCTTCGTCACTCACAAAAAAATTGAAAATACATGGAAGGGAATTTAACAATCTGAAGCAGCTGTGCATGGCAACCAATCAGCTTCTGTCTTCTGTCTCATTTTCAGATCTTAAAAAAGGAGAATTATGAGGTGAGTGATTTTCACTCAGCCTCATAATCTGAGCCGACCTGTGACAATGAAACTGTCACAGGTCGGCTCAGTAGATCGGGGAGTGAACACATACCGGCGCTCGCTCACTTCCCGATCTATCCCTGCAGAGAGCCGTAACTATCACTCACGGCTCCCTACAGGGATTCCCCCCCTCCCCGATCCTCCAGCGCTGACTGGTGGAACGGACGGGGAAGGGGGCGGGTACAGCTGGCTCTGCCTCTAGATATGCAGAGCCCGCTGTTGCTCACGCAGCTGGGTGGATCCAGACAGAATTGTCGGGATCCGTTCCGACTGCGGCGTCTCAGTATACCGTGAGCTGTAGACTTCATGGACACCTGTAATTGTGTAAGTAATTTAACAATAGAGTCTGAATCTGATGTGACAAAAAAAGCTTGACCACGCCATATCCGTTGAGCTACGAAAAATGTTTCTATGTGCCCTGTTCACACCATCATACCTCCCAACTGTTCCTCATTTGGAGGGACTGTGCCTTGTTTGGAACCAACTACCTCTGTCTCCTCCCCCTCAGTTGTCCCTTTGTTTGGTCTGATGTACAAATATCTATGAAAAGGTTCCATTTACCTACCAAAAGGGTTATTCTACACACAGGGCCCATTCACACCACATCCAGATCATCTCCAGACCAGAAGAGACTGTTTCCAGACCCAAAATGCATCCTAATGTATCCCTATGCTATTTCTGGCCTCTGTTCACACCAGCGCAGTCCGTTCCAGACCAGACAAATACTGCATGTCTCATTTTGTCTGGTCTGGAAAGCATTGGAACTGCGGGCAGGTTCACACCATTTTCCAGGCCAGATGTGGTCCAGAAAATGGTGTGACCCTGCCCTAAAACTTTAATAATATATCTTAATTATCTTGCTTGCCATTTCGAAAAGCCTGTAAAAATGGTTTAACCAATCTTTGGAATTTACATTCTTAATGGCCAGCATAACTGGGGCCATGGCAGGGGTGTTTCTATTGCCTAAATACATTGTGGGGAATTTATCAAAACTGGAGCAGTTGCCTGTGGCAGCCAATCAGCACCATCCTTTCATTTTCAAACCTTAACTTAACAAACTGAAGAGGGAAGCTGAATTGGTTGCCATAGGCAACTGCTCCAGATTCGTCTGCTCCAGTTTTGATAAATCCCCCCATTGTGCTGGAAGTTGTCCCTCTTTCTAATCTCAGAAAGTTAAGAGATACACCAATCAAATGCAGTGGTGTGCAGCAAAATGCAGCTCAACTGACATGATGTGAACAAGCATGAATGTATGCTGTCAAATACACTTAACCCTTTTGAAGTATATTAATCATAAGCAAGCTTTGGAAAGGCTTGTCATTGAGCACTAGAATTTTTCAAGATCTAATTATGGGATAGTTCCCTTGTCCCCCTAAAATTGAAAGATGGTTTCCCTGAATGGGAAAAAATGAGGCAGAACCAGCAGTGTGACCATTACAGCAAGGACAGTCAGCTTATATAGCAAAGAAGAACATTCCACACAAAGTTACATGACATTTTTAAGAGTGTATTGCTCAATATCAACAATTCTAGTGCTATCAAGCTCCAATCTGTACATGAAAGGTACACTCAAACAAATACACATCTGGAGATAAGCTACACTTAAAAAAATCACTATGCTGTACAGAGAGCAGAGCTGTGAGAGGGGCCCAGCAGGCTCCACCCACCAGCAGAACACTACAGGAGGGGGCGGATACAAGACCAGTCATACTGCACAAGGAGACATAGCAGAAGTGACTGGTCTTTATTACAGGAAGCTCCTGCACAGAGGCAAAGATTCACACTGGATTACTGCATAGATCTGGAAGAAATACCCACAGCACACCAAGATTAAAGAATACACATGACTTGTATTTAGACAATATTTGATTATCTTGGACTCCAGCTTTAGCAGATATAAGCAACTCGGTTCACTGACAAAGACTGTACGCTGTGTAAAACTTTTGAGCCAGCTGAACAACTAGAAACCACGTGTGGCAAGCTTAAAGGAGAACTATGAGGTGATTGATCTTGACTCAACCTCATAGTTCGAGCCAACGTGTGACAATCAAACGGTCACAGGTCGGCTCAGTAGATCAGGAAGTGAGCAAACGCATAGCGTCGCTCGCTCACTTCTCGATCTTGTCCCTGCAGAGAGCCGTGACTGTCACTCACGGCTCCCTGCAGGGATTCCAACCCTCCCCGCTCCGATCCTCCAGCGCTCACTGGAGGAAGGGACGGGGGAGGGGGCGGGTACAGCTGGCTTTGCCTTTAGATAGGCAGAGCCAGCTGTCAATCACGCAGCTCGGTGGATCTCGACAGTAATGTCGGGATCCATCCCGGCTGCGGCGGTCTCAGTATACACTGAGCTTTGGGTCACGGGAGGACGCTAGTTTGTGTCCTCCCGTGACCCTTAGGAGAACTATGGGGGAAACACTTACCCCATAGTTCTTCTTTAAGACAAAATTAACTATCATGCAGGGATGTGTGGGGAGTTCCATGGCAGGTGAGGCACCCCTCTGGGCCTGCACCCGTCCCAGGCCCAGCCACCGAGCTATGCATGCAGGAGGGAGGGAGGAGACAGGGAGGCATCTTCCTGTCACACACTTGCTCATCACTGATGGGGCATCTGGATAGATGCCGTCAGTGGGGTTTTTTCTATCTTTTTTTATTTTTTATTAGGCAGCTTGGACCAATGGCTGTTGAAGCTCTGGCCTTGTTTTGTTAGGTTACACAGAGCTGCGGGGAAGCCGGCTGCTGTGTAACCTAACATAGCTATCAAAACCAGAAGAAAAGCACCGCCTGTAATTAACAGGCAGCGCTCTGACCATGACAGGTTACACAGCGGGGAGGCCATCTCCCCTGTGTAACCTGTTAGAAGCTGACTGCTGATAGCTTTTTCTTCCATAATGGCAGGTGAGACTCGGCTTCGCCTGCCTCCCCAGACCACATTTACCTGCTATCCTGTCAAACAAAAATATCACTAAAAGTAAGCAATGCCTAACGGTAGCACAAATAGCACTGCTCAGATCCCCATCTTTAAGATAAGACATGCATGGAAAATGTACAACACATAAAGAACACATTAAACTAAAATGACAGCAAGGGACCATTTGCATATACAATATAAACCCCACTTATTTTCAGACTGCGGTAATTGACTGAACAACAAAGAGCAGCAGGGATATCCTCCTGGCAGCCCACAAAAGCTTTTAAATGGTCATCAACCCACTGAAGAAGAGGAGAGCATTTAATACTGTGCTGTGGGAATGTCAGGTGGCTAACACTCACACATACAAACCAGTGTCTTGGAAATCTACCATGAGAAAGACACGCAACTCTAAAGACATAGGAAAATAATGCATGTTCTAGACTAACACAGGAAGCCACTTCCCGAAGCAACCTTCATTTCCAGTGTTTTGTATCCGATGACTGGCAGGTGGTTGTTTCCTTGGCAACCAAGGAAAACCATGCTGCATCACAACTATACATGACCGACTGCTTACAGGGCATAGGTGATTCCATTCTTAGAAACAAGGACAGGCAATGCTAGTTGCCTGGCCTTTTCTTATTTTTATAAACACATGGGAACAAGTATACAGCACATGAACTCCAGATCTGCAAACCCCTTCTGGATTTGCAGCTCAAAAAGCATTAAAACCACTTGATCAGCGTAACATCCAGGCTACTAGGAGTTTCCAAAAAATAAAGCTCAAAAACAGAAGCCCACATTTTTGTATTTTTTTAGCTAAAGGGTACTATAGGATAGATACTGTATCTGAGGAAGGCATCCTGATACTCCCCAGTACTTTAAAGTGACATTAAACTCAGAAATTAAATCTTAACCCCTTAAGGACCGAGCTTCAGATGCTTGTATTTCAGTTAAGGACCAAAGCAATTTTTTCTGTCTGTTTAACCGCAATTTCCATCTTTCGCATTTATTGCACCAACACATATTATATACCATTTTTAAAGGACAAAAAGGGCTTTAATTTTATGTAACATATGGGTATATATGTTCTCATTTAGCACATGACGGAAGCTTAAACCCTTAAGGACCCATGATGAAATTATTCCATCATGGATCCTTATGGCACAGACAACCATGAAGTATTCCCATCACTGGTCCTTAAAGGGTTTCAATTACCCTATTAACAAAAATGTAGGTTATTTGTGTGTTGCTCAGTTGAAGATCCTCAAATCATCTCTGAATTGGTGCTGACACTGTCCTTCCTTCTGGAGAGTGGCTACTTTTGTTCTCCATGGACCTGTGTGTGTTGTAAAGTAGCCACCGCTCCAAGCTCACTCCTGCGATAAATTAGAACTTCAAAACAAATACACTGACTTAAGAGAACTATGAGGTGAGTGATTTACAGCAGAGCCAGCTGTCAATCAGCCAGCTGGGTGGATCTCAACGGTATTGTTGGGATCCATCCCGGCTGCGGTGCTTTCAGTATATAGCAAGCTTTGGGTCACGGGAGGAGGTTAGTATATGTCCTCCCGTGAACTTAAAGAGAACTATGGGATAAAAATGTTACCCCATAGTTCTCTTTTAATGATAGATTGTAATCCATCACTGGACTTTAATCTCAATACATGTAAACTAAACGTGAGATGGCAGTCCATCAATGGAGGGAACTTGGAGCGGTGACTACTTCACAACACACACAGGGACCATGGGGAACAAAAGTAGCCACCCTCCAGAAGGAAGGACAGTGTCAGCACCAATTCAGCGATGATTTGAGGATCTACAGCTGAGTGATACACTAATGAGGGACATTTATATTAAAAGTTAAGGTACCCGAATATATTTTAGAGAGTTAGCTCTTAAGTTTAACATCACTTTAAGGCGCATGCTAAATTTTCACATTGCTGAAGCACTACTTATGCCAGATCCTAATATGGCGAACATTTCTGCCTTGCAGTGCTAAGAGAAGAATATACAGAAGTGTTACATACAACAAACAGATCCTTGCTATACAAACCTTACACTGACTCTGGTGGGGAATACTTCCACTTACTTTTAATACATTTCTTATACACCAGACCTGAAAGGGCTGTTTCCAGTCTGTACTAAACACAAGGCCCAAGTCAAAGTCGACCTATCACACGCTTGTGCAATCTGACCTTATCACATTGATGAAAGATGATGCATAAGTAGAAGTAACCTTCAATAGAGGCTAAAGCTATATGCAAATTCTCCTTCAACCTGCCTCTCAAACCTTCATATTGCTTCTTTAATAAGATGGATAACCTAATGAATTGAGAATCTTGGTAGGCAGGAGGGTGCAGGCTTATAATTGTGACATAAAAAGATGGGACTTGTAAGTAACTTTAGCTGCCTATATATCTGGAAGTAACTTTCGCTTTTTCTCCTCTAATGATCAGTTTGCATTTTTTCCTCATACGGTCAGGTTTTTTGTCAGGTTTACAGAAAGTAAACAGGAAATGATTTTCTGTTTAACGATTCAATGATCACACCAGTGGTCCGATACTGCTGTAAAGGGTGTTATTCTTTGTTTAGCAGGGGAGCACAATAAGAAGCAGATAATGAATAGAATGGATGTGCTGGAAACCCAGGATAGATTGTTACTGGCTAGCGGAACGTGAACTTCCTCATGAACGAACGTCACATATAGGGAATCGTGTTTATTCCGGAAACCTTAGGAAATGGGAGGAGAGGAGTACTGTCGAGTTTATCACAAGAATAGCAAGTTCAAAAACATTGACATACCAACTTGACTTTTTTTTTTTTATTTCCTGTGAAATATTTTAACAGGCAGTCAATTACTTCTCAACGTAACATATTCTAAAATAAAGAAATAATTGGTAGACAGAAAGATAATAGAAGATACAGAAAAATAAAGTCAGGTTCAAATATTTCTTGGGAAAGGCTGCCATAAATTTATTTAAATCCAGGAGAAAAACACACACACACACACAAAGCTGAACTCAAGTAATACATTCATAACAAGGTGTATAAGGATAGCGCTGCTTCCAAAAGTTCCTGAATTATTGTTGCTCTAGTACAAGGGAAAGAACGATGCAACGTCAGTTTCCACACTAGACACAATTCTAAGCACGTAGGAAAGAAACACTGAATCAGCAATTGGCTCTGGCAAAGAAACTTTGTAAAGGGAAGGTAATCGGTCGAACAGCTTTTAGGTTCTCTTGGTGCCTTTGATCCCATTTAAGAGATCCTCAAAAAACACATGTACATCGTTTTTAGCACATTTTTGCGACAAAACAACCAGCTTTTTCTTCCTAGCAACATCTACTCTAGCCAGGCTGCATAGAAATATAGAACAGGTAGGCTATGCCACGCTTGATGTAGAAGAATATGGCTGATGAGGGCAAGAACATACGGTACGATGCCAGCGACCACAATTACAAGCATTGCTGCTAACGCCACAGGGCCTGGGAGGACATTGCCTGTGGAGGTTTGTATTGATTTAGACAGTTCTATCAAGCTGCAGCTAGTCAAAAAAGTTGTCATATTAGACATGACTCAAGATTGCTCACAAAGCACAACACAGAAGACACAGGTAGCAGATTCAAGAAAGACAACGCCAAATTATGTCACAGCAATTATTATTTGTCACTGGCCAAAACAAAAATCACATGAAGCATTAAAAAAATCATGACAAAGGCATAACAATGAGATAGATAGATAGATAGATAGATAGATAGGATAGATAGATAGATGTTCCAGCAGCACTTCGTTTTCTCTGGTGTTTTGTTACTATATATTGGGGGTTGTGGATGGAATCCTTGTTATGTTATCAGCACTAACAATAGGAGTAGTTGTGCGGTTTTGACAGATCTATGTTGGGTTAACTCAACTGTGCCTACAATACTCCAATATGTGATACTAAAAAGGTATCCAGCCGATATCACATTCTCTTACATGCCACAGAAATATTCTATGCTCTAACATCAAACTCTTGCTTGCTAGTCCCTCAGATGTAGCAATTTCATGACTTGGTTTCTTTTTTCCCTTTTATTTTTATCTGATGACCATGCAAATAGCATACTTCCTGCCCTTCCTGTCCCTCGGTGGCTATGCTCACTCACTTCACTGTATCCATAAAGGGTGCTTAAAGAAGGTAGGAAGGAGGATAACATGGTTTGTAATTTTAGTTCAGCTTACAGGGAGCTGCAAGAACACTGGACCTTTAGCAAGATCAATAGGTATGTTATGTAATTTAAAAATAAAAGCTAATGCAGCCACCACATCTAAGGACTGAACTGCATACATTAAAGAAGATGCATCACCAGAAGTTGGAAATGCTTGTTAAACCCACCAGAGGAACCAGCGCACATAACACTTAGTCCCATTCAGATCTGTGAAGAGGTTTTGAAATAAAATTACATTTTTATCTAAGTAAGTGCTGGCTGTAGCTCGACTCCGAGCTGAAGCCCAATTTATGAGCGTTCCTATGGGGGGTGGTTACAGCCGGCATCGAAGCCGTTGCCCTCTCTTCATTCTGCAGCCCTGTGCCTCCTCTTACACCTTCTTTGCACTGAAAAGATTTCAAGAGAGATTAGTGTAATATCTGGCAGCTTGTGTTGTTGCGGGCTTTTGTTTAATTCACAAGAACACAAGCCAATAGCTATTACTCCAGCTCTCTCCCTGAAAGCTGGTGGCTGGGTCTAGGTTCATTCTTTCCCATCAGTGCCAATGAAATATTTTGCAGTACAGAGAAGATAGCAGAGGAGGCACAAGGCTGCAATACATGGCAGAGTTTCAGATGCTCCATCTAGCAGCTTAGAAGCAGGTGGGGGGGGGCAGGGGTTGTGCAAGCTGTGTGCACACTATCAGTAACACACCACCACCAACAACACCTAGCCCCATCAGTCAAAACTGTCTGGTAGCAGCATTTTCGGAAACCAGTGGAGCGAGGAAGTGAGCTTTTTAACCATGCTGCAGATTTTAATGGGACCAAGTGCAATGTGCACAGGGTCCCCTAGATGATTTAACAACTATTTTTACCTTCTTGTGATGCTACTTGTATTTTTACCTTTTATATTACTCTTAAGAATACTAAAGTCCTGGCATGAAATAACAGCAATTTACTGTTTTCATCAGAAATGCTCCTGGCAAACTCTACAATCTACAAATGTTACAAAATAAGACTAGGCAGATTGTACAGCAAATACCTCTGGAATTATGCTATGGTGAGATGAAGAGTGGTGCTGAATAAATCCATGCACGCTGCAGCATGATGTTTGTTAATGCAAATCAGAGCACAAAGGCAGTAGCAGTGAAGTGTTATCTGCAGGACACATACAGACTGCAGTAGTACTATGCCACAGGACTGATTATTTACATATCCATGCACACTCTTCCTAAGCAGCAAGCACAGATGCTCAGTGTAGACACTGCGCAGACACAACTAAATGGATAACTAACCATGAATAAGCTCCAACAGTTATATTCAACATTTTTATCTACTGTATATTTACCCTAATACTCTCCTTCCACTGCCAAGGCTCCTTCTAGGGTTTTCCCCTTTCCTTTATGCAGTCAGTTTTAAAAAGGACAAACAACAAAGTGTTATATGCAACCAAGGAAAAAAAAAACTTATAAGGGGAAAAAAAGGGCTGTGTAGCCATAAGACATTATATTTGTATTCACAGAGCCACCAGATGTCTGCTTCCTGAAATCATTCTGGTGAGCAGCATTTTGTTTTATCGTGATAGCCTAAGCCCATGCTCATCCCTAAAACAGTAGCCATTTCGAACAAACTTTATCCCAGCCACACTTGGGCAGATATTTTACTAACAAAACCAAAGACTTCCAAATAACTGAAAGAAAAACTTAAGACAAAACATATAGGCCTAGGTGATTTGGGATTCCTGCAGCACATCTGTAAGCGACAGTTCGCACATACTCATACGCGATATTATCACATGCGGTACGGAATAGACCACTGTGATCTATTCCAAACTGCATGTAATCATATTAAATATGATTACATGCACACTGCTGCTTACAGATGTGCTGCTGTCACCCGGTCTTTATATTGAATAGGTGACAGCAACCGCATCAAAACCCTCCTTTATTTTTAGTTCTAATTCATTCAGGTATGTGTTGCAAATATACTGCAATGTGTTTCCAAAATGTCTCTTCCGAGTCACTTACCCTTCATATTATCACTTCTTCCTCTTCCATCAGCGCAGCTTCCCCTAAAAACTTCCGGCCAGGACAGCCGAGCACACTAAACGTCACCATAGCCCGTGATCATGATCATTCCTTTGCGTCCTTAACAGAAAACGCGTGCATGATCAGCCTAGGACAGTAATGGATAACTTTGTTGAGCCCTAGTGCCCATACTGCGACGCAAAATCAAAATTTAAAAACTGCCAAAACATAAAATAAGTTTGGTATTTTGTTTTAGTTTGGGCACTGGGGTTTAAAAAAAAAAAAATGTTCAGCATCACTGCCTTTTTAAATTTTACATTTAAACTCTTATTTTTTTACTTAATTATTTAATTTTAATTTTTTTTAAATGTATTTATTTTATTATATTTTACTTCGTTTTTTATATTTTTTATTGATTTTACTATTTTCTACTATATCCCTTATTATTTAAATAATTTTTTTCTTTTTCGTTCACTTAACATTATTGCCATCACACAGGCGCTAATAAGCCCCTGTGTGATACCATTTGGAACTGACAGGTTCTCTTTATTGAACCTGTCACCTTCAATACAGGAGTTTGAGCACGGTACTGTGCTGGCTCTCCTGTGACCACAGAGATGGAAGGCAGCGAGTACAGCTCTCCCGTGTCAGTTTTCATGAGGAGCAGTAGAGCACTAATGTCCTCCGCTCTGATACCCACTCTCCATCCTGAACTACTTTGCCGTGGTCCAGGGGGCCCCGAGTAGGGCGGGGGACCCTGAAAACCACGTCGGGGAGGGAGGCAGCCAGGATCACTTGTACTAAACAATCAGCGGCTTCCCCACCACTAAATGTAGGAAAACAACCCATTGCATGTCCTGGGCATCAGGCGATTGGATTTTGACACCCCTGCCTAGGCTCACATGCCACCAGAAGGGCATCTGAGTGCCTTCTGCGGCACACGTGCCATAGGATCACCACCACTGGCCTAGAAGTTTAGCTGGCAGTAAATCACTGTAGGAGGAACTTGTGATGTAGGGCTCAATTCACTACTGCATGAGATAATAAGGTAACAAGACTTTTTTCAGTTAAAATATCACATATGGTAAGAAAAGAGTCAACTCCTAAAAAATACATTAATGAACAGGAGATAACTAAAGCAAAAACTATTTTTTTAAATTAGATAAATATGAAAAAAAAAAAATGAGGGCCTTACTGCCTTGATGGTCTGAGGATCCATAGGTCCTAATGTTTAATACAGTCCATTCGACTTGAGGATGCGGAGGGACAATCCATTGCTGTATCAGAGGGGGGAGAGAAGCTGCAGGGCACGTTCTGGCAGCCAGGTGGGACCAATTTTCAGGTGATGATTTATTTCCCGTTTTAGACCCAAGATAAAAATGAGCACTCAATCCTAGCCCCACTGCAAGGATTACGTTTTAAGCTGCTGAAGAGGGTGGACGTACAAAGTGTCGGCACGTCAAGCTGCAATGTGAGGCGGGAGTGTGCTCCTATGGGGTGGCTCCAGGGGACGGGGAAGGAAAATGGAACCATCATATAAGTGGAAGTAGGGGCTCGTAAATTTTACTATGCAAATTGCAGGGAGATGACAGCAAGTAAACAGAAGGCAAGGTAGGTGCAGGTGTTGGCTGTTGTATGTAATTTTTTCATTGGAGGGTTTAACAACACTAAGCTTTGAAAATGAAAGATAGAATCTGATTGGTTACTGTGCACAACTGCTCCAGATTTCGTCTGCTCCAGTTTTAATACATTCTAGTGTTTTATTAAAAAGCAGCATGGCAATATCACATTTTATTTAATGCCTTAGTCTAGGGATAGGTGGCTACGTGGAGAATTCCATACAAGGAAATAAAGGCTCAGGAATGAAATTAGAAACTGTTCAATGCACTATAAAAAAAAAAAAAACATAAAATATGGGATTTTGTCCAGCAAAAACAGATCCAAGTCAGTGTGCATTCTTTGCATAAATGGACAATATGGAGCCAGCTGGTCCAGAAACGTCAAGACATCTGTCTTAATAGATTCCATGGGATACATTCACAAAGAAAATTAAAAAAACAAAGCGAAAACAAGAAAAACCATGATTACAGTCTACACACTAATTACTAGAACAGTAACTGCCAATGTTACACTACACACTAAATCTGACCACAAATGATGACAACTATTCTCAAACTATCCTCTGCCATACTGCTCATGAAATAATAATCATACTAGTAATGTAAATCAAAAACCTCAGAGGATTAAGTTTAATATTACATTTACTAAAGCACTGTGTGTATACCATGTTTTCTCTTCACTTTTTTCATAGGTTCTTCCATCTTAGTTCTGCTGGGCTCTTATATCATCTTTGCAGCCACTTCCTATTAACATGCATGCACTGCAGCAGGGGATGCATGTCATTGCTAAGGTTGCGCTCCCTGATGGTGATAATTGTGAAATATAGTGACAACAAACCAGGAGACTGGGACAGAGTTTTGTCAGCCGATAAGAAGTGACTGAACATAGACCTTGAAGTGCACCAGGCATTGTTTTACGGAAAGACGTACATTTGAAAAGCAATGAAAATAATGCATGTTAATGCAATTTCAAAAGTTAGCATGTTAAAAGAATATCATGGATTTCAGTGGTTGGTTTAGATCTTCATTAACCACTTGCTGTCCGGAGCAATTTCTTAATATTTGCCCCCACATGATAAAATCTGAATTTTGGGCTAGAAAACGGCTTACAACCCCCAAACAATTATATATTTTCTGAAAGCAGAGGCCCTGTAGAAAAAAAAATGCTAGTTGCAATTTGTTATGTCGCATAGTATTTGCGCAAATATCTATCAAACCAGTATTTTTAGGATAAAATACACTAAAATGGAATTCAGTGCACAGTAACAGAATATAATAGAAATTTTAGAAAAAACTACTTGTCCAAGGACTAAAGCGGGGGCCGGATCTACTTGTCCCTCATGACAATCTACTTGTCCCAACACAAAAAAAAATGTTTTAATCAAAACTAGGGATGCACAAGGGGCGTGGCCTGAACATGGCTGTGTGAGAACGTGCTTTCCTGGAGCTCTGCGCGGTCTCCTCTCGTCTCCAAACGTAATCAGCGGACTTTAACCCTCTCCCCGCATGTCCCACATTCACCGGCCCCGGAGCTCACCACCTCCGTCCACATCCAGTGGTATCCGACGTTATTTCGGCCACAGACAGCCAACGAGCCTGCAGGATCTCCCGTCCAAGATGGCACCCGGCCGTTACACAGCCGTAAGTAACACGCCGCACAAACGGCCAACGAACAGGCCGCCTCAGCCCCTGACCCCGCTCGGCAGACAAAACAGGCTACATCAGCTCCTGACACCTAGCGGGCGGATCGTGAGCTGTCTTCGATCCAGACCCCCAGGATGCCGCAGGCTGAATCTCCCATGAGATCGGGGCTATCAGCCATTACAGTTGCAGGCAGTGCAGACGGGGACAGCACGTGGCGGTGCCACACCACACTATGAGGGGGGGGGGGTCATGCATCTCCTTCCTTATCAAAGTTGTTTTGTTTGCACTGTTATTTGGATTGTCATCCTTAGTACTCACACGGTTTTCTGACCTACCCCCACATAGGGCTACCCCGTGCATTGTGCAACGGGTAGATACATTTGTTGACCTTGCCCGTACCGGTAGTCCGGTCGGGTTGCAATCACCAACTGGTGCATTGCTACCATACCTGCTATTCTTCTCTTGCCTGCTCTTCACTCCACTTTTACCTTGCTACGGTCTAATTCTTTCTTGCGGCTTTTTCCCCCCCTCTCCCTATCTTCCCACCTGGGCTGCTCCCCGTGCCTCCCCCTGCTATAATGGCGGACACAGTTTTCACGTCCCTGAATGCAAAGGGGTTAACTGGCAGACCTAAGGAAGACTATGTCCCAAATTGTGTTCGTTCAGGAAACACATTTCAAAAAAGATCAGATCCCCAGGTTGGGCAATAGGGATTATCACTCTGTATATCACTGCCCCTCTCCAGTCTCAAAGACCAAGCGTGTATCTACTCTTATTGCTAGGACCGTCTCATGGGCTTATACCGATCAGTACGTGGACCCTAATGGGAGGTTCCTGCTCCTGAAGGGAGCAATAGTTGGCGTGTCAGTGACCCTAGCGAATGTGTACTTCCCAAACGCAGATCAATAGGGGTTCATCAGCACGCTGGTCCAGGTCCTCTTGGAATTCTCGGACAGCACTCTGGTACTCGGAGGGGACTTCAATTTTGCAATGGACCCGCTGGTGGATGTCTCTAGGGGCACTTCCCATCTGGCCTATTCATATTTGAAGAAATTGAAGTCCGAACTCCATCTCCTACACCTGACGGACACCTGGAGGTTTATGCACCCAGGGGACAGGGATTACACCTTTTTCTCGCAAGTCCACCAAACCTATTCCAGGATAGATTACTTTTTTGTCGAACATAAGGTACTACCCCACGTGTGCTCGGCTACAATTGACAGTATTCTTTTATCTGACCATGCCCCCATACACGTCTCTATCCTTGACAGCACCTGTCTCTCCATGCTATATGTGGCGTCTAAACGAATCGTTGTTGCAGGATATCCAAGTCACGACAGAACTGGAGGCGGAACTTTCCTCCTTCTTTACTAGTAACGTTCCCTCTTCCCCCTCACCTATGGTCACCTGGGAGGCCCACAAGTGTGTTAACCACTTACAGGCGCTCGCTCACACGCCACCTGTTAGACGCAGCCAGGGCATCCATCCCTCTGTTGTGGAAACAACCCCACCCCCTATCGATCGCATTATGGTTGTCCAAAGTGCGGGGGGGTATATGCCATGGAAGACTTGACGGCCACCCTCAGGAACACGGAGAAGCAGTTTTTGTCCACCTGGGGGGCTTGGATCTACTTCCAGCACTCCGACCGCTATGCAGCTCTCCTGTCTGGAGACGCGCAAGCAAATACTCCTCAGGGATGTAGTGAACGATATCTTACCGGCTCCCTGTAGCAGACCTAGGGGATTTCTCTCCTGGGGGGGTGGGGAAGCGGTCTGGGTACCTTTCTCTTTCCTCTGTCCCCCTCTACAACCTCAAACTTGTTCCCGTAAGGGAATCCTGCACTTATATGACTTTGCCTTTCTTTGTCTGTTCTCTCTTCCTCTCGCATATCTTTTCTCATGATAATTGCAAAGATACCAAGAATTGGTCCGGCACTATTGCTGGACACACAAACTCACCTTTACTTTATATACCTGACACTGCCAAGGGACATACTCCACTGTACAATCTTGCTATTGTTATTGCAGTCACTTGTCCTATTGCGTGTCGGGGCCTGAAGGTACAGACCCTATGCGGTAGTCACGGCTCTGGGAATATTCCAAGAATGTAAAGAGTGTAGTTGTATGTTATGTCTCCCTATACTACTTTCTGCAATACGTGTATATTTTACTTGTTCAGACAAAAAACTACTTTAATGTTACTTTAAGATCTTCAGTACATGGGTAGAAGAAAATGTCCTACTCACAGCTTATTAAGCATACACACATGAGAGCAATAAGATGAAAAAAATTAAATTGCACAAAACCTAAAATTGTTTTAAGTAGGGATGCACCGTTATATCGGCCGCCGAAACATATCGGCCGAAAATGGCACTTTTGGCTAAATGCTGAAAGTGCCATTTTCCTGCCGATACACCCGTGCTCTCTTTCCTCCCTACAGGGCGCTGCTCTGTGTCCCAGCGGGGAGGAAAGTGTCAAAGGCGGCCAAGCGCTGTGAGCGGCATCTCTCCTCCCACACCACTCAGCCTCCTATCACAGTCCGGCAGAGCGGTGTGCGGGCGAAGACAGCCAGTGCTGTCACAGGAGGCTGAGCTCTCCTCCCTGCACCACCCGCTCAGCCTCCTGTGACAGCGTATCAGAGAGGAGAGCAAGGTACAAACACTCAGCGATCAGTGATCGATGAGTGTTTTATAGATAATTGAGGACATGGTATGTTTACTATATCTTCAATTATGAATGAATGGGAAGTGATGTACATCACCTCCTGTTCATTCATAGTTGTAGGTATAGTAAACACACAATGTTCTCAAGTTATGAATGAACAGGAACACTCAGAGGATTCCTGTTAATTGAGAACAGGGGATACAGAAAAAGAGATTGAGGACTTTGAGGACACAATCTCTTTTTCTATCTTAAAAGGGAAATATCAGGGGTCTGGTTTAGACCCCTAATATTTCCCCCAGAAGCAACTAAAAGTAAAGTAAAAAATAATTAAAAAATACAAAAATTAAAAAGTTTATAAAAACAAATAAAACATTAAAAAAATGTGCAAAAAATTAAAATAAAAAACATTTTCGGTCTGACAATTTTTGTTATTTCGGTTTTGAAATTTCCATTTTGTTGCACCTCTAGTTTTAAGTAATAAATGTAATTAAAGGCTAAGTTCACCTTTTCACAAAATTTGAAAAAATTAACTTACTCACAGCACCTCCCTTGCTCCATGCTGCACTAACCTGTGTGATACCCCTTCAAGCTGGTGTAGCAGTCCAAACACTATACTTCAGAGCCCTGTAAAGATCATAATGCTCACAACACTCACTGATAAGCATGGTCACATGACTTATCTTACTTCTGGACCCCAGCTCAGAAGGACTTGTCAGTATGGTCATGTGACTATGTTGACCAATGAGAACTCGCCATTTGCAAGCATTATGATCATTACAGACTGTGGGACTATGAAGTGCAGTGTACGCACTGCAACATCACCTAGCGGAGGCATCACACATATATTTTATATATGGAAGTGGTGCAAGTAGCTGAATTTGACCTGGTATCAGCCATTTCTACACAGCAGAGCTAATGTGTTTAATAGAAGCATCACACGAAGCTAATAAGTTCAAGTGCTGACAAGAAGCATTCTGATAGGAGAAATCACAGTGACACAGTGGCATCCATACACAGGCTGGGGACGGATCCAGGATGACCCCAGCTCAGAGGAAGTGGGCTGAATGATGCTGCCCAATAGAATGAGGCATCTAGCAGCACAAAAAAAGAAAAGCACTGCAGTGGAAATTTTTGTTTTGACGGTAAATAATATACAAAATGTATTTTATCATTCAATGGGCAATTCATTTTTATATTTTTAATTTTGGCTGGAGTTCTGCTTTATCATAAACTTTTGATAGTTGTGTCTGTAAAACAATTGATTATATTTTGTAACTCACTCATAATGTTATAATTTCCAATATACAAGATGAAAAAAAAAAAACAAATCACTGACAAACCAACCTGCTCCAGTCGACAACCCCGTGAAGGCAGACTGACTGTGACTCTCAGAAACTGTTTTTGGCAGTTGAAGGTAAGCAGCTTCCAGGGCTCCTGACGTCAGGATGGAAGTAGAAAATCCATGATGAGGATGGTATTCAGCTTTTACTTTTCTTTAAACTTCAGTTTACAGTTCATCGGTTAAAGATTGAAATGCACAGAGGAGAAATCCACCAACTTCTTAAGCTTGCTTTAGGATAAATAAAGTATTACAGAAAGTCTTCAAATACACCGTGTGCTTCCATTTAGTCATGTATCCCTCAGGCTTTCCTCAGGTGTAGAAGGTAGGAAACCTAAGTCAGGTCTATCATGAGCCTTGGATCATTTACCCGGTATGAGCTGGAAGATGGTAACCTGTTGAGAAAGGATATTGAATGTTGAGATGAAACGTTACCAGAAGTACTATGTTTACCTCAGCAAAATTTTAAAAAGCCAAACAGCACAAATGTATCAGTTCTTTTTATTGACACACAAATCAATGGGATATATATGCATAGAAAAACAGAGGTCTGTATGTAATGGGGCGAGACTGGACAGATCCCAGTCACCAGGACATCCCCAGCCCAGGGCTGGGAAAATATGTGAAGATACCAGTAAATGATCGGCAATTAGAAGCACCTATAACAACTGACTTGGTCGTAGGTTTTGCAAACACTGAATTTCTTCCACAATTTCATTACGCTTGTGCACTATAGTTGTTTTTCATCTATATGACCCATTGTGCTGTGTGTAGTTCTCCATCTCCAAGCACCAGCAGAGCACTTCATTTTTACAAACCCCTGAAAATGTTTAAAGTGATATTAAAGTCAAAAGGTTTTTAATCTATTTCAAATGTTGATTAAATCACTTACAATGGAAGCTGCTTCTTGATGTTTGAAGAACTACAGGCATGTAAAAAATAAACCCATGCAGTGGAGCTATCCCCATACTGCAAGAGTTAACGTCTCGTGTTGGTCTAGCATCTAAAATCAGAAAGATATACTCACCCGATGCCTTATCTTGCTTGGCTGTTAGACCGGTTCCTGCAGCCTCTTCTTCCCTGGGCTCCGGCGGTCTAAAAATACGTGATGTCATCACGTCCACTGACTTAAATGCCTAGAGTTCGTCTTTAAAAGTTTTTTGTTTCCTGCAGAATCATCTGGTCCCCTGAGCACTGGCCCTGATATCCCTTTTTAGGTGGATCCTTTCTCTTGCAGGGTCCTACGGAACCACCGTTGTGGGTGCTAGTAAGTCGCGTGTCTCCACAAATGCACAGGCATAGGGCAAGCCACTCCCCTGCTCTCCTCTCTTCCTTCTGACAGTGGCATATTGTTGTGGCAGCGCATTGCAGCCAGGAGGTGCGTTGGGGTGCCATTCAAATGAACAATGCAGGCACCTGCCACACTGTAATGTACAGTTGGTGCAGTGCACAATAGCATGCGTTATTCACACAGAACTGTGCGATTAACATGACGCAGCGATGTGAACAGGCCCTTAATCAGCATCTGAAATAGCTTATAAACATTTTGACTTTATCACTTGAAGATAAAGCAATTGAACACAACATTCCACAACTGAACTGTTCAAATGAGGGTTATGTGGGTGAATTTGTATGAAAAACATGACTCGGTGTAACACCAGTCATAGACACTAGTAATCACACAGATGATGTACCATCGAGCTTCCTCCTTTGTCAATACCTGCCAATTGATTGACAATTAGATTTGTATGATTATTCCTTAAGTGGCATTAAGACGAAGATGAGGCATGTTAGATGGGAATGAAAGTCATACAGTAAGACAATTTTCTACAACTCTGCAAATGGGACAAAAAGTCTCTACCATGAAGAGGAATCAAAAGACCTTTTCTAATCAATGTGAAAGTCGCTACACTGGAACTTCCATTCCAGCATGACGCTTTTACTGATTTTATTCACTTCATTCAAATGTGTCCACAGATTATTACTGAGTCAGAGTAAATGAGAAAAAAAAAAGTTATTCCATTTTCACAATGCATACTTTTCTGCTATGCTTACAAGTAAGTCAGAACAAGAAGAGCAACAGATGGTGATGTGGTTGAGTTCAGCTGGTGTTTTCAGAGGGTGTGTGATTCTGTGTTTTGAGGGTGTGCATTAATACCAACTCTGAAGTGAACATTGTCACAGCAAATAAAAACAACAAACCAATTATCTACCACTGCCACCCATTAACCCAATGGATACCATTCATCGTGCCACAACATTACCAAGGAGCAGCACACTTATTCTTAAAGACAAAGCCTATGACCTTAAAACAATCCGAATCTAATGATTCGAACTTACAAACACTATGACAAACCATGCTTATAAGCATACAGCAATTGACTTCCTGCCACAAGCCACAAATAGTATCCATAGCACTGCAACATGGAAACACACCAGCTGAATCAGAACTCATAGTTACCAGTCTTCATTTTTTTTATGTATTAGTGAATAGAAGCTTAGTGCGTTAATATTAGGTTTCATTTACACCAAGGCGTTAGCTTTTTTTGCGCATGTTTTTTCTAGAGTTTCATCTAGTGTGTTTAGCCCATTTTGCAAATGTTTTATTTCATTGAAATACATTGCAGTGAATGGACACAATGCATGCAAAAACACTAGGGATGCACCGATACCGATACTAGTATTGGTACCGATACCAAGTATTTGGGCGAGTACTCATACTCGCCCAAATGCTCCGATGCCTAGCCAGTTATTACACGCTGCCCGGCTTCCTGATTGTCCGGGAAGCTGGCTCCATGCTTCCTCATCACTTGTGACAAGGGAGCAGGAAGCCAGCTTCCCGGCCAATCAGGAAGGCCCCATTCACACTGCACGATTTGCAAATCTCGCGTTTGTCGTGCGATTTGCACTTTGCGCGATATCGCGCAAATGCTTGCATTGCAAAGAATGGAATTGCGGCAAAATCGGCTCCAAAAAGGGTCCTGCTGTAGCGACGCACGACCCGCGACAGCAGGACCCTTTGCCTTGCATTGGAGAGCGATATCGCGCGGTAAATAGCCGCGATATCGCGGGAATTACCGCGCGATAAAATCGCTCAATGTGAACAGGCATAGTGTAATGACTCGCTGCCCGGCTTTCTGATTCGTCAGGAAGCCGGGCACCGTGTATTGACGCAGCGCCCGGCTTCATGCTCCCTTGTCACCTCATGACGAGAGAGCATGGAGCCGGCCTCCCAGACAATCAGTAAGCGTTTTAAGCGTCGCCTAGGGCCAGTTTTCAGTGTGGTCGTATTTTGCAATTTTGCGGGCAAGCACTATTTTAAGGCTTGATATGTTTGGTGTCTATTTACCTGTCGTGACCCTGACTTTTATGTTTTACCAAAAATATGGGTAAGAAGAGATGTTTTATAATATATCGTAGGGAAACTGTTTTTTCCAAAATTGACGGTACTTTTTTCATTATATAGTAAAAAATAAACCCCCTAGTGGTGATTTTAAGAAAACCTCCAAAAGAAAGCTTTATGTCCCCCCAAAAAAATGTTAACATAAATTGCAAGGTTACTTAAATGGGGAAAAGGGAGAATGGGTAGAAACGGTGTTTAAAAGGAGAGTGCCACACCCCTGGTTTTATATTGCAAAAAGAGGGTATTTTGGAGATTGGGGTTTTTTAGGCACTCGAGACAATAGTTTAATATAAAAATTAGAACGTTTATTCAATACATGATTAAAAAGACGAGTTCATATTTATAAAAAAGAGAGAAAGCCGATTCAAGGAGAACACCAACAAGCTCCACCAGAATCCTGAATTATGACTAATTGTAGTCACATAAATATATTATTAAATTCATGCAAACAGATTTTTAATTGTAGGTCGCACCCCCTACATTCTGGTTGGCATATCCTAGTTGACTAGACAGCCGAGAAGTTTAATCATAGTATTTGACATCGAATCAAGATGGAACAAAGGATATTATTGGGTGTATGCGACCATCCATTACCTCTAATTGTATTTGGTATGGCCCTTGGAAAAAGGTGATTGTTAGATACAGTTGGTTCAAGGTTGCTATCCTAACAATGGTTTATAGTCTCTTTGTCGAGTCAAATGGCCATGTCAACCATTAACAGTCACTAGTGCGTTGCTGCATATCATATTGTATACAAAGTCTCAAAGAGAGGTATAATCTCGCAGTTTTTTTAAATATATTTGAAGAAATTTTGAGAGTTTTTTCAACACGTTTTTTTTAAACTATTGTCTCGAGTGCCTAAAAAACCCCCAAATCTCCAAAAAACCCTCTTTTTGCAACATAAATTGCAAGGCTATAGTTTGGACTGGTGACATTTTTGACTGACTGGTGAGACACCCTAAAATTTTTCAAACCCTGAATTTATACCATTTTGGGTTTAGGATACGCCCATTGCTAGAGAAAGGAGCAAGTCAAGAGGACCTGTGATGTCCTGACTAAAAAAATCCTTTGCAAAAAGTATGCTTTTTTTTTTCAATGACAGTTGAGGGTCTGAGAAGGAGGGGAGGATCTCAATCTTGGACTTGGGCTTTAGAGGTCAAGTTCACCTTTTGAGTAAAATAGAAAAAAAGCAGATTAGAAGTTAAATTAAAATACACTGTGCAGTTTCATAAAATGCTGCCTAGTGTAGCTGGCATAACAGTCGGCCCTTTAGGTCACTCCTGCATGTTTATCAGCCTATTCCTAATAGTTTCAATTAAAGAAAACCTGTTAGTTGAATTGCTTCAGCTCAGATTATACAAACAAATGAATAAATCAGAAAATCAACTCATCTTCACCTTCTACCCTGCTCTGTATGGAGTTTGTTAGTCCTTGTTCACTCCTAGGCGTTTTGACGCTCAAAGATAAGCACGTCAAAACTCTAAACAAAGCTGTAAAAGGCGGAATGCTGCAAAACTGTTTAGCTTTTTTTTGGGCCGTTTACAGCACAATTGGCACCATAGACTTCAATGGGAACTCGCGACACAAGCATTTTGCATGCTTCTGTGTTAATGCACAAGTTTCGTCTATTCACTGCTTTATATTTCAATCTACTCTCAAAAACGCAATTCTTCATGTGACTTCATCTAACGTGCAAAAAAAAAAAAAGCAAAAACACACTAAACAGGCTAGATTAAACGTGCGCTCATATGCGCGAATACGCTAATGCCTAGGTGTGAATGCAAAAGATGCTGATGTTGCATTTTCCCTAAACCGCATAGGGTTCTGCAAAACCTAGGTGTCCACGGTGTAAGCAAACTCCACAAACATTTTTCTATTCAGTTTAAGATAGCTTTGTTACTGGTTAGAACCTCTGGGAGATTTCCTTCCTGCCTGCAACTCCATTGGGGACAGTTCTCCCCACTTCCTGTCCAAATGAGGGAGGATCAGAAAGACCAAGTTATGGGAAATGACTGAAATGGAGAAAAAGAAAGCAAAGGACCACAAATCAATTGGGTTTTTAACTATGTCTTCCTCTCCCAGTCCCCCCAGTCCCCCTCCATTTTTAGTCATTTTGTCACAGTGATAGACAGCGTAAAGAAATCTCCCCCATCTTCATCACATGAAACAAATTTGTGGTATGTACCTTTCCAAAACTATTCTGTTAGTACTGACAATGGTATTTTCAATTTAAAGAAATCTAAAAAAAAAAAAAAAAAAAAAAAAAAAAAAAAAAACTTAAGGTCACGTTATAGTATAAGTCTAAAAACGTTTTAGCTATACATACACTTTAACAAAACCGTATTCTCTCATTCTAAGCAGATGTTAGTTTATGACGCATGATCCAAGCTATTACTGCATCAGTGCTGACAAATATGTAGCACAAATCATAGCGATTCTAATCCAAAGTCACGGTAAAGTAGTGGCATTCTAGCCCAAATGAAGAGATCAAATCATTGGCAAACTGAGAATAATTATTATTACAGTACCAGGTACAGAATAAAAATGATATGCGCTATTTCGGTGTTCACAGCATTAGAGGTTATTTTGTCACATATGGCAAAGGAGATGATACTGCTCCCAAGAAAGATATTCTCATCATGACATACACTATATTGGAGGGGTGTCCCAATACTTTTGGCAATATAGTGTACATCAACAATGAAGGGTATTTTTAAAATGTTACATCTAAAAGATGCCCATACACTGCACGATTCTCGTACGAGAATCGCGTGAAATCCCGCGATCGTACAAGAATCGTGCAGTGTATGGAAGGTGTGCAACCGTTTTTACTGTACGGTCGCACGTCTTTTGTCTAAGGAGCATGTTCAAAAACCAGCCGAAAATCTTACGATTTTCGGCTGGTTTGTGGCATGCTCGAGAGACAAATGCCGAACGGGCCGGTGTGCGCAGACGCACACTGCCCGTTCAGCATTGCGGTCATCGGAAGCCCGCCCCTCAGCGGGGCAGGCTTTGCGATGATCGCAAGTACGATCTGCCTGTCCAGGATGGGCAGATTGTACGTTTTTTTAAATTACTTTACAATCATCGCAAGACTAAAGTCTTGCGATGGTTGTAAAGTGTATGGCCACCTTAAAGCTGGCCATACACTTAAATAAATACAAAAAAATTACATTAAATACAAAAAAAAGTTGTTTGCACTTCTTGCTATAAAAGTATGCCTAAACCTGAACATCAGGCAGGTAGAAAAAAACACTAATTCATGGACACAGGTGTGCATTAAAAAAATAATTAAAGCTGTGCTCCAGCCAGGGATACCCCTTTTACCTAACTGCTATTGCAAAAGAAAAAACCTAAATAAAAAGCTTTACTTGCCTAAATCTGGAGTCAGGCGACACATCAGATCCAGCGTCTTCTCGCTTCCTCAATGCAAAGTGGGAGGTTCCTTCTTTGAATGAGCATATTGCTGATTAGATTACATAGGTACTTCCCATTGGCTACCTAGCAGCCGAGTCCTCTCAGTTCCTGAAGACTGCAGCAGTGTGATGACGTCACGTCGAGGAAACCTGTCGGCAGTGGGCAGAGACTGCCACACAGGACCACTTATCTCCATCCTCAGAAGAAGCAATGGTGATATACATGCAACAACTGACTCAGCAGAGGAGTTAAAACTGCTTCAGAAGCATTTTTGGATGGGGAGCTAGGATAGATAAGGAAGGGGGGAAGAGAGCTAAAACCCTAATAACTTTAACCCTAATAGCAACCACTTCCGTACTTGAATTTGAACGGTTATAAGCCACTTGTAATCACCTGTACAGCCGTGCTCAGAGTGGGAAAGGGAGAAGCAGCACAAAAATCCAATAAGTTGTGCTGCAGTGCTCATGCCTCAACAAGGAACATGAAGAAAGAGAGTAGATTGTCAGTAAGAAAAAGAGAAGCTCATCAGTCTGCTACTTCTTCACCATCCAATCCCAGGATTGGAGCGGAAAGGTGACCTAGTTGTATTGCTTAACCTCAACAGAGAAAATTCAGGTCTGCAGGTCGGCTGTGCAATCTGGCAAGGCTTTGTAAATATCAGGAAAGACTGTAGAGCAATACAAATTATCTGCCAGGTATAGCAGGTCTCCTTTGAAGGAGAAGTATGGGGAAAGTAAAACATACTGTACCCCATACCTGGAGCTGGCGTGTGATAATGCAGCTGCAAAACAAATTACCTGCCAGGTATAGCAGCTTCCATTTAAAAGGAGACGTTTGTGGAGAGTAAAGAACATACTGTACCCCATACTTAGAGCTGGCGCGTAATAATGCAGCTGTCCCACACTGGCTCAAAGACCAAGAGATGACCGATCACATGACAACTGATCAGTCAGCTCTTTGTCTTTGTGCCAACTGTCAGTCTCTGCCCCCCTACAGGGATTCTTCCGCCGCTGGATGGAGCTACAGACAGGGGAGGGGGCTGGTGTGTCTGGCTCTGAGCACCATTCAAAGAGGCAAAGCCAGCCGTCAGATAGCTGGGGTGGATCCTGAGAATATTGTTGGAATTCTTCTCGACTGCAGCACGGGTCTGCACTGTCAGCCGATAGCTGGCATAAGCCCATTATCTGCTGACTTTGGATCACAGGAGTACATTAGTAAATGCACTCCTGTGACCCCAAAAAAAAGTTTGGGATTTACTTTTCTTTAAGCCCTCGTTCACACCTGAACGTTTTGTAGCGCGTTCTATGCTCGACGAACGCTCTACATAACGCTCAAACATCTAAATCACATTGTATTCAATGGGTCTGGTTCACACCTTGGCGTATTTCAGCCCGTCCCTAACACGCTACAAAACGGCCCACGCCTGAAAAGGTACATGTACTACTTTGGGCCGTTTTTGTTGCGCGTTTCCATTGGTATACAGCCAAGTAGCCCTCGGAAACGCGCGTTTGTCGCGCGATTTTTTTCCCACGAATTGCGGTAAAAAACCCGCACGACAGACGAGCATATGCAATACGCCTAGGTGTGAACCGGGGCTGACATAGCTCATCTGTGTTTTCATCTTAAACTGTTTTCCTGGAGATCAGCTTTAAGAGAAATTGTTTTAAAGCAAAATAGCTGTGTGAGAATCAGATGGAAGGTGCCATTCCCCAAATAAAAGGTTCATACTACCTCCATGCACATCTATTCCCCCCTATGGCCAGTGACTTCACTGTCTAGAAATCAGGGAATGGCAGCTTCCATTTGAAGCTTCCCTCACAGTGATTCTGCTTTAGGAAAGCGTCCCCTCAACCTTAGCTTTTAACACAATTACAGGCTTTGGGACATGTGAAAAATGAGGAACCTTAACCCATATGGGCACTCTAATAATAATAATAATAGAGCATCCCTTCATCCCCTAACACATCACAATAAATGCTACACGTTTAAAGTTTTGTTTCTCCCCGAGAGCATCCAAATATAATATTCAATCTTGGCAACCTATCCCCTCACAATGGCAACACCCACATTCAACTCAACTACTATTATTGCAAATCACAAAGGCAACATTGTTACACAGCAGTTTACTTTAACTGAAGAGGCCAAGATATATACAATAAAACGGCACTATTACATTTCACCTTTATCAAAGTACAGCAATCATAACAAATAATAATTGCTAATCAGCTGCTATGACTTACTGCACCTTGATTATTAAAATCAGGCAGGTTGTGTTTAAAAACACATATGATTCGGCTCCTTGGGTGAAATACATTTATACATTCTGGGCCAGAAAAGAAACTGCATACAACAGAGGGCATGTACACACACGAGCAGGGCTGGGGCTATATTATCTGGCCCTTTACGATTCTCACCTGCAACCCAGTCAATGGTTAGTCTCGGTATCACACTAACAAGTACAGATAGAGCAGTACAAGAGGCACTGAGGATGGATGTGGAGGAGCTGGAAAAACAGTCTGCCCAATCTGCGTCACCATACCTAGAACTCACAGCTTAAGTAGGGCAGACTGGAACCCTCTTCTGCTAGCAGTGTGACCGTACATGTATGGAGCCAGAGAGCAAAAAAACAAAGTATACAGAAAAGTAGCCCAACAACAAACATCTACTAACTGTGCAGGGGCAGCAATACAGACCCATCTTGCAACAGAAGGTAGGAGGGCCCTGGAACCTGTTCTACATAGAAATGTTTGACAGTCAGTAATATGACACATTGGTGGTTGTGTGATGCCCCTGATAGCCCTGTCAACCTAGGCCACAGTGTATGTTGGCTAAGAAGTAGTGAGGCTCCGCACACGAGAAAATTAACTACATATAGTAATTAAAGTATATAAAAGACTACTGAAAGCATATACGGAGGCCAATCAAAAAGGAATGACTCAATTCCTGTCATTATTATTATTAGAGTGACTGTGAATGTACCATGTTATATAGGTGTCCTTACCCCACTAATGTATGCTTTTCTTTTTCAGATTGAGTCATTAGAACCATGGATCTGCGGCTAAAACAATGACCTGTAATAGAATTTCTGGCAAAAGAGGGTCAAGCACCTAAGGAAATCCATAATCGGCTAAAAAATGTTTATGGGGACGCTGTAGTGGACATTAGCGATGTGCAGTGTTGGGTGAAGTAGTTTCAAAAAGGAGAAACCAAAATTCCACTACAACGTCCCAATACATTCTTTAGCTGATTATGAATTTCCTTAGGTGAGTAGCCCTCTTTCGCTAGAAATTCTATTAGAGCTTGTTGTTTTAGCCACAGATCTATTGTTCTAATCAGTCAGTCTGAAAAAAATGGCAGCAGGTGCTTTGGACTGATGAGTCAAAATGTGAAATATTTGGCTGTAGCAGGAGGCAGTTTGTTCCCCAAAGGGCTGGAGAGCGATACAATAATGAGCGATTGCAAGCAACAGTGAAGCATGGTGGAGGTTCCTTGCAAGTCCGGTGCTGCATTTCTGCCAATGGAGTTGAAGATTTGGTCACGATCAATGGTGTCTTCAATGCTGAGGAATACAAGCAGATACTTATCCATCATGCCATACCATCAGGGAGGTGTGTGATTGGCCCCAAATATATTCTACAGCAGCACAATGACCCCAAACATACACCCAATGTCATTGAGAACTATCTTCAGTGTAAAGAAGAACAAGGAGTCCTGGAAGTGATGGTTTGGCCCCCCACAGTGTCCTGATATCAACATCATGGAATCTGTCTGGGATTCCATGAAGAGACAGAAGGATTAGAGGCAGATTATAGTCACAGAAGATCTGTGGTTAGTTTTCCAAGATGTTTGGAACAACCTACCTGCCGAGTTCCTTCAAAACTGTGTGCAAGTGTACCTAGAAGAATTGATGCTGTTTTGAAGGCAAAGGGTGGTCACACCAATTATTGATTTGATTTGGATTTCTCTTCTGTTCATTAACTTTACATTTTGTTAAATTATAATAGTTTATTTTTAACACTTATTTCTGAAAGCATTCTTACTTTACAGCATTTTTGCACAGTACTATATATATCTATATATCTATCAGGGGTGGGAAAATTATTATGGAATTCAAGAGCAAGTAGGGTTTTTCTTATAAGCCAGTTCCATTGACAACTGGAGAAAACATCAAAAGTTCATTAACAGTTGTAATTTTTAAAGGAGCTTTGGCTTCCTGGCTCCTGGGATTTGCCCAGCCCATATTATATAGAACACACACATATATAAACCCAAGAAAAAGAACTACAATGTGGTAAACATATATGAAGTTTGCTGCATGCATGTACACACACAACCTATGGTAAGAAAAGTCTATGAATAATGCAGGGGGGAGTCCATCTGCCGTCGTCGCAGTTGAAGTGAGGTCATCAGTGGGAGACGGAACAGAGACGGGAAGTTTGGCGGCGATGGCTGCGGTGTTAGGTAAGAGTGTGGTTGCTGGAGGTAGTGTGATATAATAACGGCCATTTGGTCTCGGATTTATGGACTGATTCAGTAGGGAGTGTCTTCTGGGCTGCACGGCTCTTTTTGTTCTAGTTTATTAAATCAGTCTCTTGTGTGTTGTGTACTGATAGAACAGTCCTGTGTTGGGCAGCTGCCTACACGCTGTAGTATCCTGTGTTGGAGTGTAGGGATGGGAAGACTCCACGGTATGGAGTCAGATTAGAATATAGGGGCGGCCATGGCTCTTTATGCGAAGAATGGAGATTAGAGTGTGAAGTAAAATCTCTAAAGCTGGGTATAGACGGTTCTGTTGTTTTGTTCAACCTGCAGACTGAATGAGAAAAATAGAATAGATTCCTACAACATGAGCTTTGATCGCTGTTTCTATTGTATTCTGACAGTTGCTGCCAGCTGCAAACACGGTTCGGGTGAGAATTTTTCGACCTGCTCCTTCAGTCACTTGATCAAGGGATGCCAACAGCGGGACCCACACAGCAAATTTTGGCCGGTTCATCAAGTACTGGCTGAAATTCATTTGTGTAAAGCCTACTTAATCTGCTTTCTTCTTCCAGATCAGTGTTTGTGAAAGTATTAAAGCCAATGGATTGACAGGACAGCCAAGCACCAGCAAATATCAGAAAGAGATGACAGCAGTAGCCGCATTGAGGTTCTCTCTGTACAGGATATTGTTAAAGCATAACTCCAGACACAAATAAGATAAAAATAAATGGCCCAATGAAATATACATTAAAAGAGAACTATGGGATAAGTGTTTCCCCATAGTTCTCTTAAGGGTCACGGGAGGACATATACTAGCGTCCTCCCGTGAATCAAAGCTCAGTGTATCACGAGCTACAGCTCGCAGTATACTCAGACCGCCGCAGCCGGGACAGATTCCGACAGTGCTGTCGAGAGCCCCAAAGGCTGCGTGAGTGACAGCTGGTTCTGCCTAGCAGTGTGGGCTATACCCGCCCCCTCCACCATGGTTTCCTCCAGTCAGCGCTGGAGGATCAGAGCGGGGAGGGGGGAATCCCTGTGGGGAGATAATCGAGAAGTGAGCGAGCGACACTATGTATTCGCTCACTTCCCGAGCTATTGAGCCGACCTGGGACAGTTTAATTGTCACACGTCTGATCAAACTATGAGGATGAGTGATTTTTCACTCACCTCATAGTTCTTTAACTTAACCAGCTTTTGCTGCAATATTCACCTTAAATCCAGAAATTCCACCTACAGTACTTTTTTATGATGGTAAGTGTCCTCAGTCTGATGGCCAGAATCATTCAACCCCCTTCCTATAAGCCCAAGTCTCCCTGGACCCTTCCCAACCTGTGACTAGACAGTGAAAGTAGAAGCAGAACATGAGACCGAACAATGCAGAAGCGCCAAAGGCCGCTATTGAAGCATCCTGGTCTTCCATAACACCTCAGCAGTGCCACAGGCTGATAGCTCCCATGCCACGCCGCATTGAGCCAGTAATTGCTGCAAAAGGGGCCCAAACCAAGTACTGAGTACATATGCATGTTTATACTTTTCAGAGGTCCGATATTGTTCTATGTACAATCCTTGTTTTATTGATTGCATGTAATATTCTCATTTTCTGAGATTGTGGATTTGGGGTTTTCATGAGCTGTAAGCCATAATCATCACAATTATGACAAATCACGGCTTGAACTATCTTGCTTTGCATGTAATGAGTCTATCTCATATATTAGTTTCACCTTTTAAGTTGCATTAGTGAAATAAATGAACTTTGCACGATATTCTAATTATTTGAGTTTCACCTGTATTGCTGCCTGTAAAAGTGAGACCTCCTAAAACTCTTAAATAATAGGTGGCTGACTGAAGCTTACCTAAGAGAACTGATGGAATAGGTCATCAGGGAGCTGCAGCACAGGACTGGGGATGAGGGCAGTTGCTGAAATCGCATATTATATGACCAGAATACCAGTAACTATGTTAACTTAAAGGAGAACTATGAGATGAGTGATTTCCACTCGCCTCATAGTTCTAGCCGACCTGTGACAATGAGACTGTCACAGGTCGGCTCAGTAGATCGGGAGGTGAGCAAACACATACCGGGTTCCCTCATCTCTCGATCCTGTCACGGCTCTCTGCCGTGACAGGGGAAGGGGCTTGATTCCCCTCTCCCCGCTCCGATCTGCCAGCACTGACTGCCGGAACGGACGGGGGAGGGGGCGGGTACAGCTGGATCTGCCTCTAGATAGGCAGAGCCAGCTGTCACTCACACAGCTGGGCGGATCTCGATGTCGGGATCCGCTCCAGCTGCGGCGTCTCAGTATACCGCGAGCTGTAGCTCGCGGTATACTGAGCTTAGGGTAACAGGAGGACGCTAGTTTGTGTCCTCCCGTTACCCTAAGGAGAACTATGGGGAAAAACACTGACCCCATAGTTTTCCTTTAAAGGAAAATAGCATTGTGTTGTGAGGGAGGTCAGGCACATTGCAACGGAAATAAGGCACAAAGTCCACTTTAGATAACTGCAGTATTGAATATATTGTCATAATCTTTGTTTGTATTTTATTGCAGGGATTGTTCAGAACGGAACTAATTAAGTAATTTCTTTCAAAACAGAACTCTAAACCATACCTTTTTATTGTGCTCTTGGGTTTTACAGCAAATACATGTGTTTTCCTCAATCTTGAAGAATGCTTGGCTTTCTGTGGTCCCGGCTCTGTGGTTTAGATAGCCCTGTTCGCCTGACACGAGCTGAAGCCACACGAAGAGTACTAAGTTTGGAGTTAAACAAGGACAGGGATGTTGAACGAATGCATGAAAATGGGATCAACACGCTTGATATTGAACCTGTGGATGGAAGATATATGCTATCTGGTGGATCAGATGGCATTATTGTTCTTTATGACCTTAAAAATTTGACTAAAAAGCCTTCCTATACATGCAAAGCCTTGTGTAAGGTTGGTAAAGGCCACCCTGATGTACACAAATTTAGTGTTGAAACCGTTCAATGGTACCCTCACGACACTGGTATATTTACATCAAGCTCATTTGATAAGACTCTGAAGATTTGGGACACAAATTCACTACAGCTAGCTGAATTATTTCAGTTTGATGGTAATGTTTACAGCCACCACATGTCTCCATTAGCAACCAAACATAGCTTAATAGCAGTTGGTACAAAAAATCCAAAAGTTCAGTTATGTGACTTAAAATCTGGCTCCTCTTCACACATATTGCAAGGTCACAGAGCAGAAGTGTTGTCAGTCTGCTGGTCTCCACGATATGACTTTATTTTAGCCACTGCGAGTGCTGATAGCAGAGTAAAACTGTGGGATGTTCGCAAAGCTATTGGGTGCCTTTTAACACTGGATCAACACAATGGTGAGAAATCAAAATCGTCTTCAGAAGCTGCTAACACTGCGCATAATGGAAGAGTGAACGGGTTATGCTTTACCAGCGATGGACTCCATCTTTTGACTCTGGGCACTGATGACAGGATGAGATTATGGAACAGTGCTACAGGGGAAAATACTCTGGTTAATTATGGCAAAGTTTCAAATAATAGCCGTAAATGTGTGAAGTTTACAGTTTCAGCCGGCTGTAATCCAGAATTTGTGTTTGTGCCAGTTGATAGCAGAATAGCAGTGTACACCATACATACGGGTGAAAAAATAAGTGTCCTGAAAGGACATTATAATGATGTGGACTGCTGTGCCTTTCATCCTCAATATCAGGATCTGTATAGTGGAGGCAAAGACTGCGATGTTCTGGCTTGGGTACCTGCAATGAGGGAGCCCGTTCCTGATGAAGACAGTGACAAATCTAGGTCCCAAGCCCATATTCACCCTGCCTTTCAAGATGCATGGAGTAGCAGTGATGAGGATAATTGACCTAAATGATTTCATTTATATTGTCACTCATATATTCCGTTATTCAAAGTGGCATAGTATTATGAGTGTGTGTATGTATGAAATAATTTGGTTTTAATGTCACTTTGTACAGATAATAGAAGTGGTGTCTGCTGTTTTTACACTCAGTCAGGCTAGTTGGAATGTTCAATTGAGTGGTGATTGCCGCGAAAACCTCAGAATTCAGTTTAGCACTGCCGCTGTCATCCATAGAACACAGAAAATTGGAGTCAGGTCCACAAACCGTTGTATCCTTACGCACAATCTATAATCACCTTTTCAAAACCTGATCTTGGGAGAAGATTTAAATGACTATAATGGGGATTTTTCTGGACAATTGTAGTTGTTCCCCCAAGATGATGCAGGCATCAGGAGGATTTTCTCATTGCATAAGCATGTATGTTCAGCCAAAAAAGATTGTATGTCTGTTACAAATAGCTAAGGATGCATCATTGTTGGCTCTTTTACTCACCATTTTTTGTATAGGTGTCCTAGTCACACATTCCATGAGTACAGTAATAACGGGAGGGAGCACATATTTAGAGCTGCAGCTAACGATTATTTTCAAGATCGATTAGTTACCCGATTATTAAGTTCCATTAATCGGATAAACAATCAAATACATTTTAAAAAATGGCTCCAGTGATGGGACTACTAGTTTGTATTGAGATTGCAGTCCATCACAGGAGCAAGCTTGGAGCGGTGGAAGTAAAAAAGAAAAAAAAGTGTGGTGTGCAATATAGTGAAATGGAAAGTTTAAAATTATACAGGAATCCATGCAGTATGGCACCGGCTATAGAGGACTACAAATCCCAGCAATACATTATACATACAGTGTATAATGTATTGCTGGGATAGTGGGATTTGTATTCCATTGTATAATATAAAGCACAATGTACCATCAGCTATAGAGGAATACAAATCCCACTATCCCAGCAATACATTATACATACAGTGTATAATGTATTGCTGGGATAGTGGGATTTGTATTCCATTGTATAATATAAAGCACAATGTACCATCAGCTATAGAGGAATACAAATCCCACTATCCCAGCAATACATTATACATACAGTGTATAATGTATTGCTGGGATAGTGGGATTTGTATTCCATTGTATAATATAAAGCACAATGTACCATCAGCTATAGAGGAATACAAATCCCACTATCCCAGCAATACATTATAGAGCACCATGTGTGGGAAAGTGCAGGCTTACCTGAGTCTTCCAGCAACTTGCTTCTAAGATCGGGTCTGTCTATCGGCGGCTGTCATCCCCCCACACCTCCTCCTCCTTACTACATCTCCCCGCATCCCTGTGCCCATGGTGGATGTGGGCGGGTGGTGAGTGTGAGGCGGGAAGGAGGTGCGGCGTGGATGCGGGCGGGCGGGTCTGGCAGTGGTGAGCGTGAGTTGGGGAGGAGGTGCGGCGCGCAGCGTGTGTGGAGCCGTGAACAGGGCCAACTGATCAGAAGCCGATTAATCGATTATTGAAAGTTGACAACTTTTTCAATAATCGATTATGTCGATTAGTTGTTGCAGCCCTACACATATTGATAACATGTTGTCATTATGAACTGCATTTAGCAGAATGCTAATCCAAGCTCAATCTAAAGGTGCCCATACACTGTTCAAATTTCGCTTGGTTTTTGAAGAATCGGCCAAAATTCGCACAGTGTGTGTTTTGTTGTCGGCACCCTTTCAATCGGCATTCCTTCGATCAGCTGGTCGGAAAATCTTTATTCAATTAGAGCCAGCACCCAATGAGCTGCCCGCTCTGGTTGGGAATAGAATACAAACAGTGGGATTCCTCGATCGACTCGCTGTTAAGTGTTGATGGAGGAATTGGGTCTATTTTTTTTAGTTAAGCCCGCAGCCTTAGGAAGATGTTTGTTTTGCTGGCACAATGAAAGCCTAAAGAGCTACTATCATAAACCATATAGAGAGTCAGTTTGCACTGCATCATACTGCAGGTCATGGGCTGCCCAAAACAGATTATTTTGTTTTCTGTGCTATGTGGTAAGATGACAGGTTTGTTTATATTTCCACTTTGCAGTTCAATTTGAGAAAACCCTTACTATGTGTTTGTCTTCCTATTCACACATTATATCTAAATCTAGTTTTTAAAACATTTCTTACCTTTTAGATGTTCCTTAGAGCAGGCCTTTGGATACACTGCAAACTGAACAATTTCAAAGCTAGTCTGTCCCCAAGACCAAAAGGAGGGGGGCAGAGCAAGTTTCCTCTCATTAACATATAATACAAGAAGCAAAGATTCTTGATCTTTAACTCTTTATTAAAAAACAATGCCCAAATCTAGTTTACAACTGCTAATGAGATCTGCCAGCATAGTACAGACAGGGTTAATTATGGTAAGTGTTAACTCCACAGCACCCTCATTGAAATTATAGACAATGGAAACATTTCAGTTTTGGAGTTTTCAGAAAAGAGCAAGTTAAATGGTAAGCAACTGTTTCCTAAATATTTTTATTTTTTTTAATTATGCTTTGTAAATGGGAAGCATATAGAAAAAATAGGCGTTTTCCCGATTTGGCTGCAAAAGTGGACTTACACCTTAACCTTTGAGTGGACAATGGAAGAGAATTCACCTCTTTGGTTTTCTGGAGACTTGGTAGAGTATGGTACCCTGCTCCAGACCTTCCTATGTGAAGAACTAATTTCAAAGAAAAAAATTAAAATTCATTGTTGTGTGGAGGGGAAATCTAAAAAAATATATATCTATATATATCCCCCATCCTATGTGTCCAAATGGCATACTGACCTGGGTGTAGTTATGGATGAACAATCCTGGAGAAACACCAAATCCAGCTCCCGCTGTGCAAGTATGCGGGAGATAAACTATAAGGTCCTCATGCGGTGGTACTTAGTGCCCACCATAAATATAACGCTCAATGCTCACCAAATTGCTTCCGAGGATGCCCGGACCCAGGTACATATATTCACATCTGGTGGCGATGCCCGCTGGTCTCACGCTTCTGGGATGAAGTTTTCGCCCTCATGAGTTCATTGGTCTCAGAATCGTTGACTAAAGATCCAGTCTTCGCCCTACTCAATTGTAAACCGGACGGTCTCTCCAACAAGGCCTTTAGACTCTCCCTTATATCCTTTCTTCCGCTAAGAGAGAGATAGCACTAAACTGTCTCACGAAGTCTATTAACATCTCACACGTAATAACACATATTCATTGGATCATGGCCCAAGAAAAACGCACGGCCCAACTTGAGAATACTATGAATAAATTTGAGGCAATCTGGTCCCCGTGGATTGATAAATATTTTGACTCGTCTATCCCCAGACGCCTGTGTCAGATTTGATGTTTTCAGGCAACCTTCCTGAGGGGTGCACCCTCAACCTCTGAGTACGGTCCAGACCTTCTCTTTTATTCTCCTCTACTCTTCTTTTCCTCCTTTACCCCTATTCCTTTATGTTTCCTATTGTCTCCCCATGTGATGTATGTCTTGTTGTCACAAGTGTCACTATCCTGATACTCTAGACCATTGGTCTGTATCATTGCTCTTGCACTAGACACCTAAACAACACATTTTGGCCATGCTCCACCAAGCTTGATGGGGTATTCCTGTAGGCGGAGATGTACGTCCTGCCTGCCGGGACCTCCTAAGGGTATTCCTAAGTAGAAGCATGGCTATGCCCAGATAACTGCTGACGAGCCCTCTCTTGAAATCTCCATACATAGACCATCTTGTGCCTCTTCATTATTGTTATACTTTTCATGTACCAATTGTTTTCTTGCATATGGAGGACCTGTTTGCCGCAGGCATCAGTTGAGATTGTAATGCCTGTATGTATACTTACTCTGTTTAAAACTCAATAAACAATTATTTGAGAAAAAAAAAAATATATATATATACACATATACATATCGAACACATAACATAACGACCAGTCACCTAATATTGCGTAGGTCCCTTTTGCTGCCAATACAGACCTTTTGAGACATGGACACTAGACCTCCTGAAGGTATGCTTTGCTATTCCTCACCAAGCCATCAGTAGCAGAACTTTTAAGTCCTGTAAGTTGCAAGGTGGGGCCTCCGTGGATTCGACTTGTTTTTCAGCATATCTCAAAGATGTTCGATTGGATTGAGATCTGGAGAATTTGGAGGCCAAGGCAACACCTCAGACTCGTGTTCCTTGAACCATTTTTGCAATCTGGCAAGTTGCATTATCCTGCTACCATCAGGGAATATTGTTTCCATGAAGGTGTGTTACCTGGTCAGCAACACTGTTTAGTTAGATGGTTCGTGTCAAAGTAACTTTCTTCTTACCATAGTTCATCCTATAAGCAACACATGCACCTGGCCATCCACATAATGTAAAGGAAAGTGTGGCGCTTTTAGCTGTGGACATGGGTCAGCATGGGCACTTTCACCATTGCGGGGCTACGCAGCTCCAGATGCAACAAACTGTGATGCATTGTGTGTTGAGACACCTTTCTGTCGGAACCAGCATCAACCTTTTCAGCAATATGAGCTACAGTAGCTCTTGGAAAGGACTACGTGTGCCAGTCTTTGCTGTCCATGGCCTGTTGCCGGTTCACCAGTTTTCTTTCCTTGGACCACTTTTGGTAGGTCCGGACCACTGCAGACGGGAACATCGCTCAAGAGCTGCCGTTTTGGAGTTGCCAGTAGCCTAGCCATCACAATTTGGCCCTTGTCAAAGCGGCTCAAATCCTTCGAGATAATCAATTTTATAACTTCTGCATACTGTTATTTGTAAATAACTGCCTTTTATTTGTTTGCCTAATTGTAAATTTTTTATATATAAATCCATATGTATGAAATAACCATCTAAAACAAATGGGTTAAGCTGTGAAGAGGCTCGATTCATTTAAACATACATACAGAATTTTTGTTATGTTATTTTGCTAATTTTAGAGATCAGCAATTTTTATTTCCATTCACTAGAGATGTATTCGCAGTTAGGTGTTTTAATGCGTATGTGCTTCAACTGGCATCAATGAAGACACATGTCAGTGCTCATTATAACATGCTAGCAAAGTACACTGCAAGGTGTATTTGTGTATTTTCATTGATTCAATGGGGAAGAACATCTACCAAAAAAGAAATTTTAATAACTTTTAATTATTTTGTAAGCTAAGTTAGCCATATTTTCTCTCTGTGACAATTGGGAATGTGCATTATTCTGAAAAAGATTCATTGCTGAACTCTGAAGACTTTTATTTCTTTATTTTCCATTGTATGTGTGCCATTTTATGATTGATACCATTTTCACAACTATACTCTCATGCAAAAACTGTTGAATGAGTGGAGTTCCTAGAGAGAAATGTTTCTTATTTTTAAAGTTTATTCTGATGAAAAGACACCTAACAACACCATTTGCTTCATAGCTGTCACCGACTGGTCATCCTTGTATATATGAATAGCAGAACTAAGTTTTAACTCCATCCAAATTATGTTCTTGCGGATGGATTGAGCGTGGAAGAGTTAGAGCCTCTGTTTGATTTTTTTAGTGCTGTCTTTGCCCCTGTTCCGTTATGTCATGCCAGAATATGAGGGCAAGTCTTTCCAATGGTGATGCAACAAAATAATAGTTTTATTACTTTACTGGTGCCTATTCATGGAAGTGCAAATATGGTAGTTGCTTACCCTAGCAGTATGCACTACTCCTCCTCATCCAACAGGACCAGTAAAATGCTATACAATTCTCACAACCTACACATTCTCATTGCTGTAAGAAAAAAAAAAAAAAAAAGGGCAGGATCCCTGTGGTACCATGGATAGGCACCAGAAAAAAAAAAGTTAAGGTAAATATTGGTTTGTGCATGACAGCATACAAGGGAAACAACTAACAAAGGAACAATACATCTAAGGCTTTGCATTATTTGATACTGATCAATATTGTCCCTAATGGTGTACTTTGCCCATTCTCTTAAAAGCCTTTGCATAAGAGGTTAGAGCAAATGCTTACCTGCTTGCTCCTCTGGCAACCTGATAGTTCTACTTAAAGTGACCTTTACTGTTCACTCCCAACCTGAGGAGGTCAATACCTCAGTACAAACCTGGGAGAAAGAGTCTGCAGGACTGTCAGCATTATGCCTGTGATCCATTGATGGCGGTTGCAGTGCTTTTCAGACTCCAATGCAAAAAAAAATAATAAATTCACTTTTTTGTTTCATTTGATGTGCATTTTTTTACTGAAGGTGGCCTATGCCTTATGATTAAGGTTAAGAGACTCCAGCTATGCAAAAACCATTACATTGTTAGTGGCTCTTGTAAAGCCAAGAGCCGTGAGCACCAGCAACTGAACATTCTAAGCAGAACAATCTACATTTTGCTTTCTAGACACCAACCCAGCATCATGTGATTTGCCACATTCTATTTATAGACTGCAGATTCATATTTAGGTATCGTGGCAACTGGATGAAGCAGCTCTGTGGTTGTAAGTGCAAGCAGCTCAGAATGCTAGTAGTGTACTAGAGAGAATGAGCTCATCATCATTATCAAATCATCCAATCAGCCCTCCATACAGCAGATGCTGCCGGAAAACGACATCTTATTACACTTTTGTTTGGTAGAGTTCACACAGGCTTCCTATGGGAAACAATATTGATTAATGTGTATATTTTATAATCTTTTTCAGAGGCGTAATTAAAAACCTCAGGGCCCCGATGCAAGGAACCATGAAGCCCCCGCCCCCACTGCGGAGCATTGGCCTGCTGGGAGCTGTAGTCCCAGGAGGCAATGTCAGAGCCTCGGCGGTTACTGGGCTGGGCCCTCTTCTTCCTTTCCAGGCCCCCCAAGTAGCAGAACGCCAATGCCTGGTCGCACATGCGACCCTGGGGGTATAACAATAAAGGCATGCTGGGACTTATAGTTCAACTACAAGTCCCATCATGCCCTCATTGTCCTTGTACACCGCCACATATAAATCTCCCAGGGAACTACAAGTTCCAGCATGCAAGCCCCCTGCAGTAGTTCCCTGGGTGATATGTGAGAGTTGTACAGGGACAGTGAGTGCATGATGGGATTTGTAGTGTAGTCCCTGTATGATAGAAGGCTGTTTTAATTACCTTCCTCATGAAAATACTAGTAATACAATGGCATTATAGTACAGTAATTTTCAAGTTCAACTATATTCTATTCTACGCTTCTATAATGGCATTGTATTACTAGTACCGCCTTCTATCATACAGGGAACTACAAGTCCCAGCTGAACTGCCGACTTGTAGTTTTCTAGTAATACAATGCCATTATAGAACATGGAATAGAATATAGTCGTTCCAAATTCAGCCATGTTCTATTCAATATTCTATAATGAAAAGTACTTACCTCACTTGTCACGGTCTTCTTGTTCTCTCAGCTGAAAGAAGCTCAAGCAGGCTGTAAAAAAAAAACACAGTAGCGTGGGGGACAGCGGCGGGAACATCGGTCTCACTTTAATATCAGGACGGCTGCTGCTGGGTCCTCGCGGCCGTGTTCACTGCCGGCCCGCCTACTTGTCACCTGCTGGCAGCCGGCACAACCCCCTCCCACTCGTCCGTCTTTGGCGCTCCATCGGGCCCCCGGCTTGTTACTCCACTGCCACGGTCGGGGCCCGTTCTTGCTTTCCGGGCCCCCCCATCCCAAGTGGCGGAACGCCAGGGCCCGGTCGCACCTGCGACCCTGGTAGTTCCACCACTGTCTTTATTGTATTGCCTCTGCACCAGCTTTTCTCATTTTCGTAAAGACTATTGGATCACCTCAAACTAAAGCTCCTAGATGTCACCTCATTAAGTGCAAGGAGCTGTAGAAATATACAAACTATGATACACCATAGCAAACTTGCAGACTTTATTGTAGAGAAGTTAGTGATGGATTTCTGATATTCTGCCTAGGGTTAAAGCTCTTTGCTTAGCATTGTAGCTATTTGTGCTGCCTTAAGGTGCCCGTACACCTTACATTTATCTGCAGATTTTCTGTGGTCAGATGGAAAGTGCAACAGATTGGCCCAGGTGGAGATTACTCCTTCCACACAGTTAAGTGTAGAGGGAGGAATCTGTTCCACCTTTTCCATCTGACCACAGAAAATCTGCAGATAATTGTAAGGCTTTAGCGGGTGAGTCACATTAAGTCATCTTCAGCAACATGTATACCCACAATGTTCATTACATAAAGATATTTCTAATGTATAGTATTAAGAATGCTAGTGAGAGCAGGAACCCTTGCATGTTTTTTTCCTGTAATTTATAAAGTTAGACATATAACAGGCTATGGAAGCTTTGTGGTCCAGCCTTTCACCCTATTTCTAATTCAGTACCTGTGGCTATAAGGCCCCGTTCCCACTGCGCGATATGCAAATCGCACGTTTGTCGCGCGATTTGCATATTGCGCGACATCGCGAGATTTGACGCGCGATGTCGCGTTCAAGCTTGCATTGAGCAAGCTTGAATCGCGGCTAAATCCACTCCAAAAAGGGTCCTGCTGTAGCGACACACGACCCGCGACAGCAGGACCCTTTGCCCCATTGGATTGCATTGGAGCGCGATATCGCGCGGTAATTTGCCGCGATATCGCGGGAATTACCGCGCGATAAATCGCTCAATATGAACGGGGTCTAACATTCTAGGCTTAATTCACAAAGTTGTGAGATACAGGGATAAGGAGCTTTATTTTCAGCCATATGACTGTTATTTTCATATGTCTTTGGACTCTGCTAAAAAATAACTGTCACTATTTAACCCCTTCATGAGGTTTTTTTTTTTCAATTCTTTTGCACTCATGTTATATTCCACATTTTAGGCCTGAAAATTACTTAAAACCCCCCAACATTATATATTTTCTGAAAGCCAAGACCCTATAGAATAAAATGGTTGCTGTTGCACATTTTTATGCTGCACGATATTAGCGCAACGTCTTATTTCCTTATTAGTGCAACTCCAAATTTAGTGAGAAATTTATTTAAATGCACCAAAAAACAAATACCCATTTTTTTAATATAATATAAAGGATGAGTAAATAGATACCCAACATGCCCAGGTTAAAAATTGTATGCATCCGTGAAACGGCGACATAATTCAGTACGCCAAAAAGTCCATAGACAACGCTTTAAAAGCCCCCACAGGTTATCAGTTTAGAGATACCCTAGAATTATTGCTCTCACTCTGGCGTGCGTGGCAATACCCAACATGTGTAGCACATTCAGCGGTTTCATGCGTAGGCGCACCCGACGTGTGTTTACGTGAAGACGCGTGTACTCGCAGGGGCGGGGGATTTAAACAAAATTATTTTTAGATTTTTTTAATTTTAAAAACTGTTATTTTTTAGGGTTTTTTACTTTACTTCAATTGCTATCACATAGGGGGCTTACAAACCCCCCATGTGATAGCAGATGGTGGTCACAGGTACTCCTTAAGGTGATGCTGGGGGTCCAAAAGACCCCCCAGTGTCACTTTTTACACTCCAAATAAGCTATTGAAGTGCAAATCGCAATTCAATAGCTTATAGCTGGGCTTCAGGAGCCCAGCACTGACAGCTATGGGACCGGAAGTCATGCAACCTGCATCGCTCCCGGTCCCATAGTACGGGGAGGGGATGGATGAACAGAGGTTCGTCCACCTCCTCCCCAGCTTCCCGCCGACAACAAAGAAGCCGGTCCCGCGCCCGTGGGAAGGGCAACTGAGCCGAGGAAACACAGTGGAGGTGTCGGGGGGCACCCCTTCACCAGCCCGTAGAAGCGATCTGGCGGCCGCTGAGCCGCCAGAATCGCTTCTACTGTAAAGCTGACAGTCGGCTTTACAAGTTTAAACAGAGTCCCGGCGGCTTTAGTCTGTTTAAACAGCCCCCATGCCAGCGACGTACACTGTACGTCGTTGGTCGTTAGGGGTTAAACAAATAAAGATCCTTATCCTAGTGTTTTAGGTTTGTGAATTGAGCCTCCTGTCCTAATCATGTCCTTAGAAAATGCTTCAATGTCATGCATTTGCCATTCATTCATGAACCTTGTAATCAGATCGATGTATGCATGCACCTCCTGCATTTGTGATATCTGAAGAGGGTTGTGCAAATGGAACAACAGCATACATTTCTAACAGGTTGATCTTTTGCACCAATTTTCTTTTAAATGAAGGCTGACAGTTGCAGCCTGTTTATAACATTTTATTAATCTTTTTACATACCAGATAGCACAGGAAACTTCTCTGACAGTCTCCCCCCTGCATGATGCTGCTGCCTGTTGTATACGTAGGGGTGTATTTATAACCAATTTGCAGTCATTAACCATGCAAAATTGCATGTACATTCAATCTGTGCAAATGGAGGCAAAAATTAATGTTATTAGCATATTTTCTTTTCAGTTCAAATGTAGGAAAATGCTGCATTATGGCCACTAGAAGGATCTGGGGAGTATGGGAAAAAAATATTTATTTCTTATGCTCCTCAACTCTATCTAGTGGCCATATTTTCCTGATATTACATTAAAACTGGAAATAAAATATAATGATAATAAGAGTCGTTTTTGCCTGCATTCACACAGAAGGAATGCACGTGCACTTCCACGAGACAAATGTCCCTGTAGAATTCAGTTTACAATTCATTTTTATCTAATTATCATAGTTCAGTTCTTAGTTTCTCATGAACAATTCATTGTTTAATTCCTAACATATTTTCCATGAGAATCATTTTTATCCATGTGAACATTATTCTCAGGCCTCATTGCTAAAAAATGAGTTATTGGGCTGGCGCTCGAGCTGAATGGCCGCAAGTCAGTGAAGCTCTGAGCAACAGTCATCTTCAAGGCACACAGAAATAGCATTTGGGGCTAGATCTTTCTGGATTTCCCCTCTACCTTCTCTCTAACCTGCAAGGAGATGAGTAAGAAGCGGCGGGGAGTCCGCCCCAAGAAGTTAACGGACTTCTTCTTCGGTCCGGACAAACGGCGGGCACAAGATGGCGCCGGGGCCTCGCCTCTCTCGTCGTCCGGGGGGTCGAGAGGCGGCTCGAGGAGCTCCCAAACCGGCACTCAACCTTCCGCCAGGCACCCGGGCATACCATCCGCCATGCCCAGCCGACTAGACACGCCGTCCACACGTAGCCCGGTGAAATCCAAGCCGCAGTTGGAGGACTCGTTTGAGGCCCAAGATGGCGCCAGGAACTCACCCCGCTCGTCTTCCGGGGGTTCGAGCGGGGAATCGAGGGGTTCCCAGGAGGATATCCCCACACAGGTCAGACATGAAGGGAAGCTCTCGGCCTCCTTCAATCACCCAGCATCGCCCATCCTCCGCGACCCTGCGAGGACCGGGCCACGGCAGTCCCTGCTTCCAGAGGCCCGGTATGAGGTGAGCCCTGCATCATCACATGATGACACAAGGGAGCTGATAATGCCCATCGATGCATATCCAACTCTAGATCAGCCTGTCTCTGATTCCACACTGAAAGACATGCTTATGTCCCTGAGGGGATCGCTGCACACTGACATGCAGGCGATGATGAGAAACTTTGACACAGACTTAAGTCAAGTGGGAGATAGGGTCTCACATATTGAATCTAAAATGGGGGAATTCGCTTCCACGTTCAATGACTTGGTAGATTCTCACAATGCCAAAGAGGAAGATGTGACTTGGCTTAAGGCAAAGATAGCTGACCTAGAGGACCGTTCCCGCAGGAACAACCTCAAGATTAGAGGTATACCCGAATCGGTTGGCAATGCTGACTTGCACCAGTATGCACGTGACATGCTTAAGGGGATCCTCCATGATGTCCCCTCCTCTGAGCTTGTTATTGACCGCATCCATAGGCTGCCGAAACCTTCACACCTGCCTGAGAAAATACCCAGAGATGTCATTTTGAGGATTCACTTCTTCCATATCAAGGAACAGTTGATGTTGGCGGCCCGCTCCACCTCTAACTTGGCCTCATCATACACTCATCTACAGTTCTATGCTGATCTATCCCAACATACCCTAGGGATGCGAAGACACCTGCTACCCATCACTAAAGCTCTTCGCTCCAACCAGATTGTGTACAGGTGGGGATGGACTAATGTCTTTATTCAACCTCAAATACTATGTAACTATGTAACTATGTAACTATATCACACGAAGCTTATCATCACCAGATCTGGCGAATCTTTCTCTATCACAACCTTGGACCAAGGCCTGTCACTGCTCAACGGCTGGAATATCACGGCACCAGAAGACCATCCACCCAAGCGACATGAAAGGAATTCCGCGATGCAAGCAGAATGGCACACCGTGTCCCGAAAGAAAAGAGGTCAGCCGACCACATGATCTGGCTCCTACACTGCGGCACCAGTCCGGGTTGCCGCATGCTTATTTGTACTCCCTTCCCTAATACATCCGGATCAGTCGGGCTTTATAAAAGGCCGGGGTTCTCCGGATGCCACCTGCAGAGTTATTAATCTAATTCATAACGTAGAACGTTCCAAGACGCCTTCTCTGCTCCTAACTTTGGATGCGGAGAAGGCGTTAATTGGCACTATTTCTCCCGGGTGCTACAAAAATTTGGATTCTCGGGCTGGTATTTAGACGATTAATAGTCCATATCTTACTAGCAGCTAGACTCACTATATTTAGGAAGTGGAAGATGCCAACACCCCCATCTGTGGGCGAAACTCTCTCCATAGTGAAACTACACCATCATCACGAAAAACTCATAGCGTACAGGGAGGGATCTTTACCCAAATTTGATGAAAAATGGCGCCCGTGGGTCCGCTGGTCCAGATCCGCCACGCTGACCGGTGTCACGTGAGGAGCTAGCCTAATCTGCTTACTATAGATATATGAGTACATGTTGCTGGGTCTCTCTGGCTCTGACGTTTGTATGCAATACATTGTTCATAGTGTATCTTGGCTTGACATCATCTGTTCTATAAGATACGTATGTAGACTTTGCAATGACTGCCGTTTATTTCTGTATTTTTTTTATTTTTTTTGTATATTATTTATTTTCTATTTCATTCACTTATTACTGCCTTATTATCTTGTTTGTCTTTATGCTTTGCCTGTGCCAAGGCGTGTTTTGGCACAGAATTCTGTCAAAAACTCAATAAAAATCTATTGAATTAAAAAATGAGTTATTGTAAATAGAAATTATTATAGTTTAGTGAATGGAGCCTATTAGGGCCTCTTCAGAGCAGGCCTTTGCGGTAACAAGCTTGTGCAGCCTATACAAGTTTTTCTCATGCGTTGAGGTGCGTTGCAACCTATTCATTATAATTGACACCACAATGTGCCTCAATGCATGAAAATGTTTTCATTAGGGCACACAGTATTGCAGTGTGAAAGTCTTTAGTACCTGAAATAGATCCTTTTCCTGTTCTCCTAAAGGGACACCTTATTGCAATTCATAGTTATTGCTGCTTGGAAGCCTGAGGTTTTTGGGGGGCAAACCATAACCTGTGTGATAATCTTGTGAATTGAATTTTACATATAAACACACTTTCAAAAACAATAAAATAACTTATTTCCTGTAAATATCACTTGGGTGTGGTAATTTCATCTAATCAGAAACTAGCAGTATTTTATAAAAGGTTTGTCATTAAAACATTTGGCAATGTTTTTAATTCATTTTCACATACAGGATCCCTCCAAAAGTGATCATATAACTTATATGTGCTAAATATAACATTAGCGTGGTAATCTAATGAGGGGTTTTAAGACTTCCGGGTGCTTTAAATTGGTTCCGAGTGTTGTTTTTTTGTGTGTTGATTTTTTTTTCTGTTTGTTTTTTATTTGAACTTTTTTTGGCAATAGGAAAAAAAATGTTGAACTGCAGCTTAGAAAAGTTTGAATACACCACACAGTTGTTTTGGGGGGGGTTTTTGGAGTATTTTTGTTGTTGAAATTTTTCAATGCTTAATTTGCCAAAAATATTTCTAGTTTTTATTTGGACTTTTTTGTAAAATACACCAGGGAAAAGACCAGATTTTTTTCTTTATTTTTGGTGGGTATTTCGATTTGATATTTTTGTAGCATTGATCATGATCAAGCATGATGTGATGAAAAAATAAAAATAAACTAAAAAATAAAATAAAAGATGGTGACTATCGAACAGAGACCCCACACTTTGCAATTATGCCAGTTAAACTGTTACTTCCAGTTCTTTATTCTTGCCCAACACCAGCCAGTTTTACAGCACAAACATAATGTGAAGCGGTGGAGGTTCAGGTCCTAAACAGAAGGTGAATAAAAGATTTGAGGTGGTGCTGTCAGCACAGCATTGACAAAAGTTCCAGTCCTAAGGAGTGTGTGAGGAGAGGCAAAACCTGGGCATAGGAATAAAACACCGCTACTCTACAGCTTCAGCAGGGGAAGGACAGCCGGGTTTTTGCCGGCAGCAGTGTGCCCCTGTTCCAACCAAACAGGTATATAGTAAAGTAAGAATGTTCCATGCTGAATCAGTTTTTTTTTTATTTGCCAGTGACACACACTACTGTCCTATGTCTGCACTCGGGGTGCTATGGCCAACTGCGTAGAACATGTCTCAAACACTTTTTATTAATTTCCCCCTGGTGCGTGTTAGCAACCAGCCAGTGAAACTGGAGTTTGGCCAATCAAAAGAGGGGGAAAATTAACATCTAAACTGTATCTCAATGCCAAGACTAAGGGGCAGAAGAAATGCCAACATTACCTCCAATTACAATGACACTAGGCTGAAAATTAGGGAATCTTTTTAGACACATACCAAAGATTTGGCTGAGGGTTACTATAGTTATTTTTGCTGTGCCTGCATCTGTGGTTTTAGTTTTCTCTTCCTAATACAGTAAAGCATGAACTGCTGGAATTCAGTGCGTAATTCTCTGGGGATTGAACGGAGGTCATAGTTGTAGAATTTGATGCACTTGCTTTTGAAAGGAGAGGAGGAAACACGTCTTCCATGGAGCATGTTATTTTTTTTATTTTTTTTCAGTCTACTGAAATTTTTGTGCTGGCATTTGAAGCAAGCGTTTCATATGTTTACACTCGTGACCTTTTTCTTCCTGCATTAATCTAAATTTGTGGTTTATATCTGCAAGTTTTTTTTTTTACAGTGTAGCAGACATTTGAAAGTAGTACAAAAAACTCTTGTTAATGAGTTCCCTAGTGTCCATAAAACCTATGGGGCTTTAAATGTCCACATTTTAAAATGCTCTCCAATACTACCTCCCAACCACAGTGCTCTGGCATGTACATCAGTGTGAAATGAATTATTTATGCTACTCATTGTGTAATCAATGTATGATTCAACATGAAGTGAGACTGAATTAAATATAACTGTAACCAGCAGTGGTTGCCATAGCAACTGCTGGTAAAATGTCCGCTACAGGAGCAGGGTACAAGTAACATAAAGCCCAACTCCAACTAAAACTTTTTCTACAGTTTTAAAGAAAGCATCATGGGGACATACAAAGCAATATAAACCCAATAGAGGTTCTAAGATTCTTTTCTACTAACATTTATTTTGCCCTGCCTGTGCCCCCGTTGAAGAGATTTCCCATTACTGCTTCTCCCTGTGACTCCCTGTTACCAGAATAAGAGGTTTACGGAGATCTTCCAAACATAGACATCTAATCAAAACCTAACTTTAAACCTTTCATACTCTCTCCCAAAAAATAGGCGTTAAAAATGGCAATCTATTTGGATATATACTATAATAAGGGATCTGCTATTACTGACTGATGATAATGTGGCAAGTTCATACCTTGCTGATTCAATTGCTTCAAAGCCAGAAGCCGTACAATGTGAAAATAGACCAGAGAAAAGCTACAAAAGATTTATTCCTAAAGACTGTCTGGTTGGGGGGCAACTCATGTAACATCTGTCAGTCACTTTGAGCAAACTTTCACATGCATGCACTGTGACGTTAATGGTGTGAGTCTGAATATTAAAAATAGCATTCTCTTGTTCTCCAGTTCAGAGCAAATGCAGGCCTTCATTTAGTCATTTGCCAGGCCTTCCACAGAACAGAGATCTACTTATCTGGCCTGTGATCTTCAGATCTTTATTGCCCCCAGCACAAGTGAATCCCAAATAACTCTTTAAGCCTTTATAGCTGTCCGTAATTAAAGGTATATCACCAGGCACTCATCTATTACTAGTTAGGACAAGTAGATTCGGCCCCCACTTTAGTCCTTGGACAAGTAGTTTTTTCCAAAATTTCCACACCCCTGGTAAAATAAAGGTTCATCCTCCTCCTGCTTTCCATCCCCAGTCCTGCCCTAGAGGCGGGCTCCGTGATACCCCCTCAAGGGCTAATACAATATGCTGTCAAGGAACTATTAGAGGGGCTTTTGTTTTAAAACATCAAGAAAGGAACTCCAGCAACAAGGACGATCTTACAAATCGTTAAGCTTATCTCTACGCTCTAAATACGAACTTAAAGTATCCTTGCCTCTGTGAAGAGAGGACAGCGGTATCATAGGCTTTGGTTAACTGTTTTAAATTGTCACAGCACTTGCTGGGCACATTCTGTTTTTCTGTTAAAAAACACATGGTGGCAGTGAACATTTGTGGGTAAAGGGTTAACTGCGGAGTTAACCAACCCTGGTGACAATTCCTATGAGTCTGCTGGCCTGAGATTGTGTCCCGTGAGCTGGGGAATCTCTGTGCAGGATGAGGCTGAGAGTGGTATCGCCCACACTCGGTTCAGAACTGTGTATGGTCACGGGTGATTGACGTACAGCGGGTTAATAGGCCTCTGCCCCAGTACAAGCATGTAGCCAGTGAACTATCTTTCAGTCACACTGAATGAACTCTCATGTGCAGAACTTACATCATTCTGGCCGGGAGAAGCAAGATGGCCAAAGGTCCAGGACACAGAAGAAGACTGGACGGAGATGTTGGCGCCAGTGAGAGAGTGAGGGGTGGGTCAGTTCCATGTTACGTTCAGTGTTTTATCAATTGAAACGATAAGGTTGACAGACAACTTTAAAACCAAAATCAGCACTGAAAATTTTCATATTTCTGCCCTGAGAGGAGGAAGAACATTTTAGAGAATTCCAGTTTTTACGCCAATTTGAAAGTGAAGAAATGAAAATTTAGAAATTATATTTATTATCTTTTATGTGTTTGGAGACTCTTGACGTATCTATGGAGTCCACTGAGAAGTGGGGCCTTATCTTGATATAGTTATCTAAAAACTCTTGTTTAAACATCCTGCCAGCAGCTGTACCAGCTATGACTAATCTGAGACGTCCTGCATTTTTTCCCCATCCACCTCATTGGCCGACAGCAAATTTAAAAAAGTAAAACTGACATGAACTTGGATGTTTTAAACTGGCATAACCCTTATACTCGGCTATCAGAAAAATCTTTGTGCATGTGAGAAGACTGTGATCCTGGGTGCACACTGTATGCAGTCCCTGCCTAGTGCTCCAACTCAGATCTCTAGCAATCCCCCCTGATTATCCTACAGGGTATACATTGTGATTAATTTTTTTTGTCGTTCAACCTGCGGGCTGAACGTATAAAATATAACAGGTTTCTCCATCCACGCTGAACAGTTTGGATAGACGAATCTCCCGCTGTGAGCTTTGCATACTGACAGTGGAGCCAGCCGCTGTCAAAATACATGAACAGAAGCAACATTCGGCCAAAGAATTTCCAACATTCCTTCGGCAAATGTCCATCTAATGATTGACCTTACTGAATTGGCTGAAATTCAATCTTGTGTGTACTCAGCTTCACACAGGGAACCTACTTACTACTAAAGGTGCAGAAAGTGCACAACACATTTCCCTGACAGCTAGTGTCATCAGGCAACTTTTGTGCATGCAGCTAGCAAGTAATGCTAAAGCAGCCTTAGCATGAGATGTATTACCCCTCCCAAAGATCCCAGTATTTCCCCTGACAATCTGAGTTTTTTTATTGTCCAGAAGAACAGCACCATATTGTTGTTATTAATCTCACTCAGCATCTACTTCCAGGACTGATATGCTGCATATAGATGACACATTTATTTAAAGAACAACTCCAAGCATAATTATTAAGTGCTCCTTTTTTGTCAAGAGAGGAACTTAAAAAGTTATACTCACCTGAACCTTTGAGCCAGCTGGCTGCTGCTCTGCTCCCTGCAACCTCTCTCCTTCTCCACTCCAGTGATGGAATGTCCCTTGGCATCCTCGCATACTATACAATGTATAAGATGTGATAACTCACAGGATATTAGACCGCCGAAGCAGAGTGCGGTAACAACCAGCCACCCAAAGTTAAGTCGAGTATAACTTTTTCATTTTTCCCTCTGGAGGAAAACAAGCACTTAAACTTTGTAGTGCGGGGGTAGCCCCACTGCAAGGGTTAAGAATAATTATGCCCAGAGTTGAAATTCTGCTGCGAGTTCAGTTATTGCCTGTGCTTACATATGTCTGACACTGACCAGCCCTGTGCTGCAGCTTTTGACCATGTGACTTGCTACAAAATTATAATGTTCACTGATCACTGGGGGAGCGGAGACTGAGAAAATGCTTTCTCCTACCTGCAGCAGACTAATTACAATATCTCAGTCTAGGCAAGTCAACTGACTGAAGCTTAAGGATAGCTTTTTAATTGTAAAAGGTTACTTGAAAATTGATACTATTGCTGTATATTGGGACATGTCAGTGTAACGCCCTCTAAAATGTCGCTATTCAATTTAGAGATACCTGGACTGTAACCAGTCTAGATACTGATTATACAGAGCTCTGCATTCTATAGGTGTCCCTGAATCTGCTGGATTGATTGCTCCTCCTGTTGCTGAGGCAAAGGGAGCCTTGGCATACAGTGAGGGAGGATCCATCCTCAGATTATGACTATGCACCTGACCCTAGCCAATCCCTGAGTAGGATGACTCAGAGGCATGGTAGGGGGCAGGTAATAAAAGGCCTGGGGACACTGTGCAGAGGTCTCTTCTTCCCCTCCTGGGGCCCCACCCTAGGAAGTCTGTGTGATGCAAGAAAATGGCCCGTGCCTCAGCACATGGCAGGTGCTGGGGGGCCTGGAGGCCTAGGACACCATAGGTTGGGCCCCATACACATGTTGGGTGCCTTGTTCTAAGAGGATACTACCACTAATCTGGAGTGCTCCTTGGCAGTTGCAGATGCTGAAGGCACAGAGATTCCAGATACTGAAGAGGAAAGGACCTGATTGAAGCTGGGCCGAAAGGAGAGTCTTCTTGTTGAGGGGTACCGCTGAGGAGCTGGTGAGAGCGTCCGTCTGGGACCCACAAGAGAGATCCCTCACCCTATTCCAGGTGTCTGTTCTAGAAGAAGCCAGCAGTCCTTACCTGAGTCCAGAGATGGCTAACCTTCTCCATATAAGTTACTGGACCATCCTGGATGTTCGCAGTATTGCTAATACTATTGGCCCCTGGGACCGGATCACAGTGCTGTCGGCCTTAGCGGTTGCTAGGGGAGAAAGCTGTCCTCAGAAGAATCCACCAGGGCATCCTAAACCCTCTCTCTCCTGTTGAATCTGCAAATAAATACTCCAAAAGACCCTGAGACTTGAGTCCATTCTGTTCATGAGTGTCGGTGTGCTGTTGCTGAACCAAGGGGACCGGTGGCTGAACCAAACAAGTAGGAGAACCTATTTCATACTCAGCGGCACCTTTGGGGGTGAGCGCTACATCAGTAATGTAGTCTTCTAAAGTTACTAAAAGTTCCACTTTAACGCTCCATGTTTATGTTCTTGCGAGGTTCACTCTAGGTAAAAGTCAAGAAAGAAATAGCATTTTTTAAACTGGACATTTTTCTCATGACATGAGAGCACAAGTGAAGTTGAACAGCATGGAAATGCGAGTTGGAGCTGCGGTTGCACCTAAAAACACATCTGCTTGCAAGGGATTACATCAAACTCAGATTAACATAAACTGAGAGGCTTGTCTGACTTTACAGCTGTTGTTTCATGGATCGCATTAGAAGATCACTGATTGATTTTCCCTCTTGCCTGCTTTTCAAAGCATATATCAGCCCCCCTGGAGCGGTAACACTGAAAGCCATGGTAGTGATACCATCAGCTTTATAATTAGTATGTACAACCCCAATTCCCCAAAAGTTGGGATGCTGTGTAAAATCTACATCAAAACAGAATGCAATGAGTTGAAAAACTCATAAACCCATATTTTATTCACAATAGAAAACATATCAAATGTTTACACTGAGAAAATGTACCATTAAAAAAAAAATAAAAAAAATAATAAGGTAATTTTGAAATTGTTGGCAGCAACAGGTCTCACAAAAGTTGGGGCAGGACCATGGTCACCATGGTGTAGCACCCCCTCTTCTTTTAACAACACTCTGTAAGCGTCTGGGAACTGAGGAGACCAGTTGCTGGGGTTTTGGGAGAGATGTGTTGTCCTATTCTTGACTTTTATAGCATTCTAACTGCTTAACAGTCCTGGGTCTTCTTTGTAGTATTTTTCGTTTCAAGATGCGCCAAATATTTTCAATTGGTGAAAGGTCTGGACTGCAGGCATGCCAGTTAAGCACCCGGACTCTTCTACTACAAAGCCATGCTGTTGTCATAGATGCAGTATGCAGTTAAGCATTGCCCTGCTGAAATATAAAAGGCCTTCCCTGAAAAAGAGGTAATCTGGATGGGAGCATATGCTGCTCCAAAACTGGGATATATCTTTCAGCATTGATGGTGCCTTTCCAGATGTACAAGATGCCCATTCAATTTGCACTAATGCACCCCCATACCATCAGAGATGCAGGTTTTTGAACTGAGCAGTGATAACAAGCCAGAAGGTCCCTCTCCTCTCCAATCTGGAGGATGCTGCACCCATGGTTGCCAAAAAGAATGTCAAATTTTGATTCATCTGACCACAGAACAGTTTTCCACTTGGAGACAGACCATTTCAAATGAGCTTTTGCCCAGAGAAGATGGTGGCGTTTCTGGATCATGTTCAGATATGGCTTCTCTTTGCATGATAGAGCTTTAACTTGCATTTTTGGATGGCGCAGCGAGCTGTGTCCACAGACAGTGATTTTTGGAAGTATTCCTGAGCCCATGCAGTGATGTCGATGACAGAATCATGACTATTTGTAATGCAGTGCCGCCTGAGGGCCCGAAGATCATCCAATATTGTGTTTCGGCTTTCTCCCTTGCGCACAGATATTTCTCCAGATTCTCGCAGTATTTTGATGGTATTATTTACTGTAGAAGATTATATATTTAAAGTCTCTGCAATTTTACGTTAAGGAACATCATTCTGAAATTGGTTGGCAATTTTTAGACGCAGCTTTTCACAGATTGGTGAACCTCTGCCCATCTTTATTTCTGCGACACTCTGACTCTCTAAGATGCTCTTTTTATACCCAATCATGTTACTGACCTGTTGCCAATTAACCTAATTAGTTGCAAAATGTTCTTCCAGCTCTTGTTAGTACCACTTACTTTGCCAGATTGTTGTTGCCCTGTCCCAACCTTTTTGACACTTGTTGCTGCCATCTATTTTAAAATGATCTTATTTTGTTCTTAAAATGGTACATTTTCCCTGTTTAAACATTTGATATGTTTTCTATTGTGAATAAAATATGGGTTTATAAGATTTGCAAATCATTGCATTCTGTTTTTAGGTAGATTTTACACAATTATTTTGGGAATTGAGTTTGTATTAGCTATGCTGCTCAGACTCTTGAATATTCTATTATATCCAGTAAAAATGACTGGTTCTGCTATTTACAACAGCAAAACGTTTCCCAGCACACTCACCAGCCAGCATGCAAAAAAAGGGCCCATTTACACCTGGCTTTATGTTGCAGCTGGGGATTCCTGCGGCAAGAACCTACATATTCTTACATCATAAATTCCCAGGTGTGTCTGTACAGATGTGGCCTCTGTGCCCATTCAAGTGAATGACAGGCTAACAGCAGTAGTCCAGAATGCAATTGTATGTGGAATACTTACCAATCCCAAACTGTAGGTAATCGTTTCATGTACGATTACATGCAGACTGCAACTGACAGATTTGGCTGGGGATTTCGGCAGCAAGAACATAGATTCTTGCATTGGAAATCCAAGGTGTGTCCGTACAGCTGAGGCCACTATGCCTGTTCAAGTTGATGGCATGCTGACAGCGGCCACCTCTGAATGGACACACCTTGGATTCCTGCTAGGATCCGTAGGCTCTTGCTGCAGAAATCCCCAGTCCCACTTAACAGCCCCATGTGAATGTAGCCTTATACTTTCTTACATGACAGGGAGGTAGATTTCTGAACACATTCTACGTGCGAGTAATATAAAGGACAAAATATTGTTTTGTCAGCAGACTGTCATCTATTCATGATGATCAGAGGAGAAGCATAGATGTAAGCTTGACAGACACATTTATCAGTTTGTGCTATTTTGTGGATGTAAACAAACACATTAACAGCACCCCGGTAAAAAACAAAGTTAGGCCATCTATCAAAGGAGCAATAGATCATACCTTAAAAAAGATGACTTGTACAGCTCTACAGTATATGGGGTGTAATTTGTCAATGACAAAGTGGAAGGAATGAGCCAAAATAAATTTTCTACTTAATTTATCAAACCATAATATTGTAATGAGATAGACCATAATGCCAGTCTTAGCTCTGGCACAGCAGGGTTCTTTTTCTTCTTTTTTTTTTACTAGATTTACTAGCGCTCTTCTTTTTTCATAGTCTTAGAATTTCTATTAAGCCTTATTTTTCTGTTTATGTCCCTACTAGGAATATTTCCCTTCACTCCAATAGGTACATAGTAGTAAAAACACTTTAAAAACAGTATTAAGCTCTTCAACTTTTTCAATGAGAAATCCAGATCAAACAAATGTACACTGTCCAGCAAAGTATTTATTTGCATTTACAAAAGGTCAGAGAGCACAGAGAAAAGGGGAGAAGATGTGAGAGAAGCAAGAAGGGGGACAATATCAATAACAGATAAGAAGGAAGATAATTTATTAGTCTGGTCAAAAGTTAGTGTGCCATTTGAGACCGATAATAATAATAAGGCTAAAAATAAGAGCTTTTAATAATTTTTCTCCCGAGCACCGTTCAAACCAAATCGTACGATTTTCGGCTGGTTTTCTAGCGTGCTCCTTAGACAAAAGACGTGCGACCATACAGTAGAAACTGTCGCACGTCTTCGTTCACACTGCTCGATTCTCGTACGAGAATCGAGCAGTGTATGGGCACCTGTAGTCAATATATATATATATATTCTCGTCTGAGATTTTTACACATAGATCACAGTAATTTGTGGACACTTTGATATACAAAATTCTTGTTTGATTTGAACATCGATTAATTATTTAGGATGTTTGGTATCGGTTCACCCAACGTGACCTCTTCTTTTATATTTTACCCCAAAATTTGGTATTATACTCTGTTTCTGTGCACAAAATTTAATTTTATTGTATTTTAGCCTAAAAATACTGGTTTGATAAACCAAATACTGTACGACATAAAAAATTGCAACAAACATTTTTTTTTATGCTACAGGGCCTCTGCTTTCAGAAAATATATAATTGTTAAGGGGTTTTAATCGGTTTTCTAGCCAAAAATTCAGATTTTATCATGTGTGTGCAAGAAATTGCTCTGGACAGCAAATGGTTAAACTTTGAGAGTGGAAATTTTCATTTTGCAATAACCCACTTTTAGAGGTGTTTTTTTGTGTAATGTTCTTGTGCCCTAATATAAAGTGCCTACTTTTTATTGCCAAAATATAATGTATGGTAGTAATGTGTCTACAATACAGACAAAAGCCTTACCAAACATGATCTAGAAATTTTTAGGTTACAAAAGGTGCGTAAAAACATTATATCTTTACCCAAACCAATATATTTGGTTCTGTCCATGGGCGCCTTCAAACATAGTAAGACACCCCTGTTTAACTGAGTTTGATTTTCCCCAGCGGAATGCTTTTGTTCATAGGCAGAGTTCACTTTCCATAGGTGAAAAGCATGTTTATGCAAACAGTGAGGCTGACGTACTAAAGGATGTGAGCATATTCACACAATAAAATGTGTAAAGATTCACTTAAATTATTAAATAGTGTGAAAAGAAAATCCCTGTTTACTTATTTCATCTGCAGCTGACTGGATAATTAAGGTGAATATTCACACAAATGATCAGTCTGTAGTAAATAAGCCCCAGTGTTTCATAAAGGGATTTTCGAGCACGGAAGTAGGCAACCTCGGCACTCCAGCAGTGGTCAAACTCCAAATCACACCTCTGCCTGTTGCTGTCAGAGTCTTGCAGTGGATCATGGGACATTTAGTTAAACAATGGCTGGGGTACTAAGGTTGCCTACCCCGCTCTAGCAGTTAGATTGAGCATGTACAATTTGACCGCCATTTAATATCTATATCTATATTAACTGAGGCTACATGGAATATGCCACAAGAGCCTTTGTTTAAAACATGAAATGTTCCATGGCATTTGTGTGAAGGTAGCAATAGACACAAAATTATTCTTGGTGTTTCTAGCCAGGTGGTCAATTCATGAAACTACTGACTTCGGGCAGTTTGTGCTTTCTGGAGACCCATCTTGGCTGATCTGAGTTAGAAGGAAATTAATTATGCAGAATGGATTCTGTTGGCCAATTACTATTGTTACTTCAAGGCAGGATCGGCCCCTGAGGTGTCAGCCTAGAGAATAAACATGCACATTCAGTTTCAGGCCATAAGACCATAGATATTAATGCCACATACGTTAAAACTAAAAATAATTGTTCCGTGGTTTAATTTTTTGACCATCTCATATCTGTGGGTATTTTAAGATTACATTAAACTCAACATTACACAACCTTACATGTTACCAGTATGTTTTTTCATTCCCGTAAAAACCATGAGCAGCTAACTAGAGGGCATGTGACCCATGTGACAGTCAGGGGTGTGATCAATTCCCAAGGTATAACAAGCACTTCTCAGTACAATTTGGAGAAGACATTTAGCAATTGTGTCCTTTTGTACGCTAAACAGAGGGTTCTGCATTCTACTGTCAGCGGAGTAAAAAAGAAATGACACTGAGCCACACTTCAGAGAGAAAGAGGGAGGCCGGAGAGAGAGGGGGGCAGATTATCTGCTACTACAGAGATTTCCCCTGTATGGCAAACTTAACACACATTTCCTACATTTCTTCTATGAACTTTTCAACATTTATAAAAACGTATTAAAAAAATATATTAATCATTTATAAACATTTTGCAGGCGTGTCGTACATTTTTGAGCTTGTTGATTTGTTCTCTTTTGTGAATTAGAAGTACGATTCCGAGCACTCATCAGGACTCAACACTACAAAACAAAACGGATAATATATTAAGATTTGTTTATTTTCAGTTACACATTGTAAATATTTTGTTGAGACCAAATCAGGTAAAAACACAGAAAAATAAAGTAATTGTCAATGCTTACTTGCAGCATTTTTGCTTAATTGCCATAATTTTGTTTTATTGATCTTGCAATGTGCCTCCTTTCCTAGCACAACACCTTCCTTCTTTACACATCACAGCTCTCTCCTCTTCTGGGTGTGTCTGATTAAATTTTGTGCTGGCACAGCTCCTCTGCCCCTCACCTCCTTACATTACCTTTTATGTAGCAGCCAGCCAGGAGGAGGAGCAAAGGAGAATGCTATAGATCAGGGGTAGGCAAACTCCGGCCCTCCAGCTGTGGTGCAACCACATATTCCATGAGGCATTGCAAGACTCTGATGGCCACAGGCATGACTCCCAGAGGCAGATGCATGATGACATTTGTAGTTGCATCACAGTTGGAGGGCCCCTGCTATAGATTGTCACTTTAGTGACCGCTCTAAGTCTACTGACATCAGATCCAATATGACTGCATCCAGCAGCATTCTCAGGGCTTTTGGATGTCTAAACAAAGGGGGGGGGGGGGGGGTTTACAGGTATATAACATGCCCAAAGACTGCTTTATGCACATTATGGGAAGTTTGCTGTTGAAATAAATGTACTGGCAGAGTTTCTTAACTAAGAAAAGAACTTTATCTGTTCATAGCTTAGGAACCTTTCGAACATATAAGCCAAATTATTCTCACACAAGCCTATAAATATGGGAGATGGAAATAGCTTTAATAAAATTATGTAATAGTAACAATTAGGGATGCACCAACATTTTGGCCGCTGAAACATAGTGGCCTAAAATGGTACTTTGGGAAAAATGCAGAAAGTACCATCTTTCAACCGAGATTGCGGTGCATCCATAGTTGCGGGGAGGAGAGAAAACTGTCAAGAGGCCGTGCAGGGCAGGGAGTAGAGCGCTGTCATCATTGTTAGTTTTCACGTGGATGCACTAAGCAGGCTAGATACTGAGCCGTGGGGAGCAGAAAAGAACTGTCAAAAGATCTGCGAAACAAGGTAAAGGAACTTTATAAAGATGCAAAAGGATCTAAAAAGAATTGCATAGCTTTAAAAATGCCAGTCAGTGCTGTTCTAACACTTATTAAGAAGTGGAAATTTCGAGGAGCTCTTGATACCAAGCCAAGGTCAGGTAGACCAAGAAAGATTGCAGACACAACTGTCAGAAGAATAAAAATAAAGAATAAAAAGTAAAAACCCACAGGTAACCTCAGAAGAAATAAACGCTGCTCTCGAAAAAGACGGTGTGGTTGTTTCAAGGAGCACAATACGATGATGCTTGAACAAAAATGAGCTGCACGGTCGAGTTACCAGAAAGAAGCCCTTACTGCACCAATGCCACAAAAAAGTCCGGTTACACAGATTCTGGCACACTGTAATTTGGAGTGATGAGACCAAAATAGAGCTTTATGGTCACAATCATAAGCGCTATGTTTAGAGAGGGGTTGTAATGGCTAGGTCAGGATATATGAATCTCAGCTGCGGAGTGTGCCAGGTGAAATTGGTTGAGGGTACGGCTTCAGGGTCGAGCTCCAGGCGTCACTCTCAACACAAACGGAGAGTTAGGAGCTCTACCATCATGTGCCGCAATTACTTCGGGTTAAGTGGTGATGCACACGAGTAGCCCCAGGGTATTTACAGCATACCCGGGTTACAACTGTTATGTAGGGTTCAAGTGGATTCAATTATAGTACTACTTTGATAAGGTGTACTAACAAGAAGAGTTATCAGCATTTGATTCAAGCAGGCAAAAATAATAGACTTGGTAAGGAGTATCACACAAAAGAATTATCAGCACTTCCCCTTTAACTGGCGTGGCTCAGATGGAACCTAGGCAGTCCATACAACAGGTTGCAGGTGGTCAAAAAAGGAATGATTTTTAGAGAGCTCTATCTGGGACAGGCTGTCTCAGACTGAACTGTACTTGCTATTAGGTGTCCTAGCACAACGAGGGTTCCTCCAGGTCACAGGTCCAATGCTCCAAGAAAGGGATTTCTGGTTGTCAGCTGGCGTTCTCTGGCAATAGTGGAACGCCATACTGATCTTTCTGTCAGCCTTTTATAGGGGAGGAGTGTGGGAGGAGCTGCTGACGTCACAGGGGCCGATGCGTTCCACGCTGGAACGCATCGGCTCCTCTACTTCCGCCCCGCGGCTTGCGCTCCACGTTGGAGCGCAGCCGCGATCGTTACAGGGGTCAACAAGGCTTATAGCGACAAGAATACCATCCCCACTGTGAAGCATGATGGTGGCTCACTGATGTTTTGGGGGTATGTGAGCTCTAAAGGCACAGGGAATCTTGTGAAAATTTAAGGTAAGATGAATGCAGCATGTTATCAGAAAATACTGGCAGACAATTTGAATATGAATCCCATAAGAAATAAAAGAAATGTGTTTTTCCTGCTCACTCATGTTTTCTTTAAAAATGGTACATATATTACCAATTCTCTAAGGGTATGCATACTTTTGAGCACAACTTTAGATCTTTGATTTTATTCAATAAATGGACCAAGCATTCTTCACAAGGCTAGTGTGCTCTGTTCTTGTGCTTTGTTAGTGCTTCAGATTGCCTTCTCTGTACATGTGCTTCCAGCCTAGGTGTTATTTAAGACCATAGGAGTCTATACCTTGCAGTTGTTGGAATACTATGTCACGCAATGTTGCCTAAGGCATTGTGGAGTGCAAACATTTGTAACAGAACATGCCATGTCTAAATATTTAAGGTGAGTTAAAACCCCAGGCTATTTTTAGCTTACCTTCAAAGAAAAATAGATAGCCCTCCCCTTGTTTAAATAAAAGTGCAGCTCTTGCCGCAATACTCACCTCCAGTGATGTTGCCTGCTCTGTGATCCAGCACCAATCATCTTCTCAGTTAAATGACACCCGGCATCATTCATTCATCCATTCATTCATTCCTGTCAGTGCAGGACATCATGGACCCACCTCTTTGGGGGATCACCATAGACCCTGCAATGATACTTTAATGAAGCAGGGAACCGCGCTAATGTCATCACATCAGTAACACTACCTGCCCAAAACCAGAGAAGAGGTAAAGAGGACCCTGCATGTAACACGACCGTCCTAAGGACTTAAGTATAAAAAAATTATTCCCGGCCGAGAATCGGAACTGCGCATGCCCCAAGATCCTTTGCGGCCGTACGAGCAGTTCCTGATACTCGGCGCGGGAGCGAGCAGCGATAACGAGGTAAGTTTAAAATGATTTCAAGCGTTTTTTTTTACACTTCATGCCTATATCTACTGCTTGCTAGCAGTAGATAAGCAAAAAAAACCGGAGGGTTTAGAACCCCTTTAAGATCACAAAAGACCCAGGACATGCTAGGGCATTCTAGAGTGTCATGGTCACATTGTGACCAAACAAGCTTTATAACTTATTCCCCAAGAAGCAATATAATGCCGAAATGCATTATAGAAGTATATGGAAAAATTGGGAGAGTTGTCCCTAGATGCAGCGCTGACACTAGGGTGGGGGTGTCTGGGTGTGGGTAGGAATGATGGGTGTGCTGCTTCTTATAAATGTGGACCGGGGTGTTCGTCGTTTGCCAAGAGGATTAAAAAAAAAGGGGGAGTACAGAAGCGCTACTACCATATATTGACCAAATAAAACAGGCCAACTTACCAATGGATGGATGGTGGTGCGTAATCATTGGCGAGGGGTCGATGGGTGTAAGTCCATAAATGGTGAGAGTGGTGGGCACTCAAGTGGATTTGTGAGCAAATAGGGGGTATGTGTGTTTAATCACTGCCCTGGAAGCTGAGGGGGGCTCAGTGTTAGTGATAGCCTGGTCCCCCTCCACCCAGGATTCCTGCCACACATACCCAGGCTATCATTAACACTGAGCCCAGTTTTTTTTATCCCATTATAGAAGTATACCCTGCTAAATCAGGGTAAAATAAAAAGCAGAGCTAAAAGAACGGATCTGATTATTTTAAAGCATTCACCTAAAGGCAACCTACAGAATCAACTATTTTTGGTTAATCTATCCCCAGTCTCTTAATTATTTCACCAGTTACTCCTTATGGCTCCAAGTTGATAATTCAGCTTCCAGTTGGGGATGTGGACTGCTCACTGTAGCGCTCACATGACCACTCAGGTCATTATTACTGGGTCCCTCATCCGAAAGATAGCACTGCGTATGTGTGCCCCAGTCCTAGGCCCACCCATGTCAGCTTTAAAGTCCCTCATCCCTTTTTTAAAATAGCATAATTGTGCCTCGTCACTGGTTGAAGCGTGCGTGCATTATTGTCACAAGACCCCATTTATTCCACAATATCAAGGCACATGCATGTAAGTGTGGCTCCATGGGACCCCGCAAGGCACAGGAGACACCTGTGAACAGGAAAGCAGGGGTAGTGATCATGGGACTGGCTTGCACTGCTATAAAGGCAGACATCACTTGAAGTCAATTATAGAATATATAAAATGTGCATGGATGGAATTTGTCAGCCAGGATTTGCACCATGGAAGGCGATATGGACACCACTAGGGATGCACCGATACCATTTTTTCCAGACGAATGCGAGCACCGATACTTTTCGCTCATACCAATTACCGATACCTTTTTTGGGGGGTCTGTCATGTGACAATTTTTCTAAAACAACAGACTAATAATTTTAGGATGGTGGTGGAGCGTCAGGGCCCAGTCGCAGCTGCAACTTCTGCAATCCTGGTAGCCACGGACTCCAAACTGTACAGGGACTAGAAATCCCAGCAATGCACAATACCACCAGCTAGAGAGGACTACAAATCTCAGCAATACATTATACAGCAATGCAGAACAATATAAAGCTACATACTTTGCGTTGTTCACCAGGGCTGTGAAGGGTTTCAGGAGGCTGTGTGGGGGTCTCACCAGGGTTGTGTGCATTCTCACCAGAGTTGTACAGGGTCTCAGCAGGATGTGCGGGGTCTCACCAGGACTGCGTGTGGTTCTCACCAGGGCTGCATGCGGGTCTTACCATTGCTGTGCAATCTCACCAGGGCTGCACACGGGTCTCCCACCATGGCTGTGCAACCTCCCTAGGGCTGCGTGCAGGTTTTCCCAGGGCTGCATGAGGTTTTGCAAGGGCTGTATGCGGGCCTCACCATGGCTGTGCGGGTGGGGTCGGATGGTGGGGTCTCACCATGGCTGTGCAGATGGCGGGAAGGAGGAGGAGATCAGTGACCGGCGCTGTAAACAGCCTGCCACGAGCTCCCCAGCAGGCTTCCTGCAAGGTCCCTAACAAGTGCAGGGTCTTACAGCAGCCTAAGCTATATAAAAATGTAAAGGGCTGGTATTGGCAATTAGTATCGGGGCATTTTCATGGAGTACTGTACTCGTGAAAAAGCCCGGTATCGGTATTGGTGCGTCCCTACTAGAAACATCTGTAAGCTATGCTGGATGAACCATGTATTCTATCTATCTTGTATGTGGCAGTACAGTGTGCATATAGTGTGTGAGGTTATACCTGTATCAACAGAATATACAGTATAGTATATTTGTTATTATTCTGACTCTGTAGAACTGCAAGGCCCATCCCATTAGCACTCATTTGTTTATAGAACTACTAGCCTCAGTGAACTGTATTTTTCCTGCCTAGAACTAAAGTGGGCACCCTATCAAATCACAAGCAGCACAACACAATCGTAAATTACAGTACTGAAAATGCATAACACAATGGAAGTACTGTGTGTTGCTGTTTTTCTCTTTATTCTGATTGTCTCTGGCCTATAAATATCCCCTCTGCCCCACCAGGACTATTTACATACTGACTTTTCTCATGTGAAGATAAAATACCTGATCTGAAAAGCCACCTGGGACCTGATAGCAAACATGTGTTTTGTATATGCCCTGTATTGATAGCTGGATCAATAAAGACTTGGACAGCTTTTTTGTGTTCTACTCATGAGACCAGTGCTGGCTAGATAGTACCTTGAGACTGCAGTATCATCTGTGTAGCACCTTATGTTCTTGGTTCTGCCGGTCATGCTTTTCTGTAGTATGGTTAAGGCCAAGAAATACTGTCAGCAAATAAGCTCATGGAGCCAAGAGATGGACTTTCACAAAGCGTTTATCACAAAATGCTGTATATTCTGTCTCCAACAGTCATCTGTAGCAGACGTCCCCTCACACAAAATGGAATCCCAATCAAAGTCTTATAATAGGTACTGAAATGACCTACAGATGGCGCAGCGCAACCTGAAGGATCAAGATATTAGTTATCAGCCCACTGAAGGTCCAGTTTATCGTCCTATCTTTTTCTATTCTTTTTGACGGTAAGATATACAGTACATGTTATCACATATGCACAGATGGTGTGAGCGGGCCCTTAGGATTCACAAATTCTGGACTAATTTGATCATGTCGCTTTCTGCAACATACAGAATTTGACAGGGCTATTCACAAAAGGGTGAAGAGTTTGGAGAAGGCAGGAGAAGTGAACAATCTAGGCCAAAATAGCTGATTTGGAAAAATTCTCCAAATCAGCTCACTTTCCAGTTCAGCTATGTTGTCCTAGATTGTTCACTTCTCCTGCCTTCTCCAAACTCTTCACACTTTTGTGAATAACCCTGTTAGAGTCCATTAGAAATATTAGGGCTGCAACTAATGATTATTTTCATAATCAATTAGTTGGCAGACAATTTTTTCGATTAATCGGATTAAAAATAAATACCACTTTAAAATAAAATACACTAATGGAGTGTTACAAACATAATGTTTACTTCAGAATAAAACTGCATGCACAATTTTTTGCAATCGTACTGCCCTGGAAAGCAAGGTATTGTGGTACCGTGCTTTCCAGTACGGGCGATCACACTGTAGGTGAGAGGCGCTTTTGAGCTGCCATTGAAATTAATGGCACTGCAATGCCCCTCCCGTAGCAGAATTTGTCAGACCGAAAATTACTTTTTTTCAGACCTTTTATACATTTTTTTTTCTTTTAATAATTGTATTGTAAGCACATGGCAGTAGAATAGCTTTAGCCAGGGAATGACAATTGCCCATGGCAAGATTCCACACACAGCAGCTGAATGTAAATACATCAGGTAGTGGACTTGTGCAATAGCCAGCCTGCTATTGGCCATTTCTAATTGCAAAAGCAGGCTGGCTATCCACTGCTTGCTGTGCCCTCCTCCCAGCTTGGAAGAGAGAGCTGGGGGATCCAACCTACTAATTGATAAGGAGAATAGTTGACAACTATTCTCCTTATCAATAATAATTGATCAATTAGTTGATTACAGCCCTAGGAAATATGATAAGCAGATAAGCATGATTTCCCAGGAACAAATCCTAAAAGCAGCCCTCTCCTGGTCCAGATACAGATTATATTATTTTTACTATTAAAGTGGACCTTTACCCATATCTTTAAATTAACAACAAATACACCTTTAGCAATGATAATCTACAAAACACATACTTCTAGATAATTGCCGGCTTTGTATTCTTTGCATACATAAATTTCTCTTTTCTTCCCAAGTCTTCTGATAGTTATCTGCCCTTAGTAAACATGATCACTATCTCTCCAATTACTTCCTTGATTTATGGCACATGTGACTAGGACATGTGACCATGCACATCATCTCAGGGGAGGAAAATGCCTTTACCTGAGATCTCCTGATATTACAGATGAGATTTCCTAGCAATGCTCTGCTGATGACAAGGCAATCCCAGTGTGCATTGCTTTGGCAAACTGAAGTAATTTGCCCTTTCGAAGCAGGAACTGAATGCTCTGCAAGTGTAAGTATTTCAAAATGACAGCAATTTACACCTGACATGACTATGTTATTATTAATCATCATACATAGAGGGATGCAATGGTAGAATTTGATTTTTGAGTGTAAAAAGGTCCGCTTTAAGGAGTTCACTCTCATGCTAACTAATCTACCGTATTTTTCGCTCCATAAGACGCACTTTTTTCCCCCCAAAAGGAGGGGGAAAAAGTGCCTGCGTCTTATGGAGCGAATCCCGACGCCCGAGACATGCAGTTTCGGGCGCCGGGCGAGTAGTAGGAGCCACTGCTCGTTTAATACGAGTGATCTAATGAGATCACTCGTATTAAAGCCGAGCAGCGGCGGCGGCGATCGAGTTCAGCAGCAGGAGCCACTGCTCGTTTAATACGAGTGATCTAATGAGATCACTCGTATTAAAACCGAGCAGCGGCGACGATCGAGATAACCATAGAGCAGACGAAGAATAGACGTTCTTCGTCTGCTCTGTGTCATCACTGAGACCGTGGCGCTGTAATCACAGTGCCACCTGTCTCAGCGGTCACTAGCTGCAGCTTCTGTCACAACTTCCGTCATAGAAGCTGTCACAGAAGCTACAGTCTCGAGTGCTCCATAAGGCGCGCCGGACCTCCCTGCGTCCTATGGTCCGGTGCGTCTTATGGACCGCAAAATACGTTATATTTCTGTAATGCTGCCTTGGATGAGCACAGAAATTCTTCCAACACATAAATCAGATGCTTTTATGAGGGAATTGATTATACTGAAAATAACTGGGCTACAACTGGCTGCAGATCTCCTCGGAAGATACGAGGAGCATTAAATCTCTGAAAGAGAAAATTCTATTGTGTAGTGCCTAGCCACCTACTTGTGATATAGTGCTGATGGTGCTGCTTGTATTGGTGATGTTACAAGACATATATTATTTGTATGTTAGCTTTTCTGACTGATGGTAAAAAATATACCCTACACACTGAATGTCCTGGAGACACTGTGTTCTTATTGGCATTTCTGCCTAATCCAGAGACAGCAGCACAATGCTAATGGAAGGATGCTATACAAGATGCAATTGACTCTGCACCAGCCTGTGCTCCAGCAATCTTTATAAAATAATTGCTTAGCAACAGGGGTGCGCTCTAGATGGAAGGATTGATTCTGTCCTTAATGAATCCCATGGAGGAGGCAGGAGGTTTGAAAATTGTCTGGAAATACAATGAGGGTGCCAGCTTCTCTTGTTGCTGTTTTCTCAGACGCATAACAAGGACTTGTCCAATATGTATTTTTTAAAGCTGTAAAATAATAGTTGCAATTCCTTTTTACCGAAACAAATAACAGCCCAAAGAAAGAGATGACAGGTCATAGCGAAAATTTCTCTGGCCATACACTGAAAGATTTTCATAAGAACGTTCATAAGAAAAATCTCGTCAGAACTTTCAGTTTTGCCATCAGAGAATTGATGAAAGTTAAACATTTTGTTTGATGTTAAAATTTTATTTTAGAATAAATGGAGTTTCTTGAACAAAACCACATTCATTGTTCGAATTTTGTTTGTTTGAAAAACATTTTCCATCCAGTGCCTTGGATTTTTTTTCTATCACCACAGTGAAAAAAGATCATTGATTTGACTATTAACAAACAAATGTTATCAAACATAAAATTCTACTGGTGTATGGTCAGCTTTGCAGGTAATCTCGTTTCCATGTCTCCTCTATGACAGCAAATTAGGAGACTGCTCCTCCCCACCTGATCAGAACTCTAAACACACAGAGAAGATAAAAGTCCCACCCTTACCTCCTTAGTGTTTGAATATAACCCACTTAAGGTGTTGGGTGGGATATAGGCTGCGTAGAGGAGTCACGGGACCAAGATTACAAGAAAAAGTAATCACAGATTTCCTCCAGAACAGCCAACCAAGATGTAGTGATAAATCTCTCAGGGTGGGACCACAGCCAGTAGTACCTTTTGCTCAAAGAACAAGTTCAGGATCACAAACAGATACAAACAATGCTTGGTCCAAGCGTTGTGGGGCAACCGATCATATTGAGAGTGGGAGGTGTGTTCGGGGGGGCCGTGGGTTGTGCGTTGCAGTGTGATAATCACACGGAACCGTGCAATTACTGCATCACACCAGTGTGAATGGGCCCTTAACTGGAATCAATTAAGGGAAATCACCTGAGAAGTAAAGGGAAGATAGAGTGAACAAAAAACTATAAGCCCCCATTAACACAGCATTTCCAATCAGATCCTCCTGTTAGCTTTTCACGTGTACCTGATTGGAAGCTCAATATTGGTCTATGGGGAGTCCATTTAGGTCCAAAAAAGTTCAGTTTTGTTGGACCTAAACCTGACTGATGGAAGGTAAAAGGATGTAAATGGACACACATCCGTTTATATGTGCCTGTTCATGGACCTAACATGGGTCTGTTAAGCTCCGTTATAACTCAAGATAGAGGAAAAACTATTTCCCCTGCTGATTAGAATGGATGCCGCTCCTGTGAAAGGGACCTAAGGGCAAAAAAATTAAAGGCCCGGCGGAGGGGGCAGTGTAATGCGCTGTTTCAGCACATTACATGGTTTATTTGCTTTTCTTTGTTTAGAATTTACAAAGTGTACATTCCATTCAGGTCTCCGCACCTGGACCCACTGATGTGCTGCCCTCCAATGAATGAAAGAATGGACCAACGATGTGCTGCGCTGTTGAAACCTGCGGTTTCATCCAATGCGCTGTTGTAAAGAGACTTACCTGCAGATGGACTCCTGCTCAAAAACGTGCATGCATACAAGTATGCAATCCATTGCCCAAAGTTCCTGAACGTTTATGCTGAATAGCACGCGTACGTGAGCGCGCAGGACCACGCTCGTTAGCATACAGGTGCACGCTCATTAGCGTGCACACTATCATATTTAAACATAAGTGAAGCCATGACCAAGTTGCTGAGTGGTCTTCAGCTTGTCCCTTTGTGCCGTGTACTTTGTTCTTGTATCCTGAGGTCCTGTGTATGAACCTGGCTTATGACCATTTGGCTTCGCCTCTTCCTCCTGATTCGGTACCTCTGCTCTCTGATCTCCTGTGTATGACCCTAGCTTACGTTTCCTGACCGTGCTCCTGATCTGTGATGCGGCACCACAAGATTCGGCTCCCTGTGTATAACCTCGGCTTGAACCTGACTTCCCTTCTGGTCTGCCACTTGGTGGATCGCTCCATCAGCATCCTGAGCAACGACATCCTGCCAGTGCTTCCTTGGCCTCATACCCGTTGCCTGCTCTGGTTTCAAGAGGTCCCGGTGTCATCTCAGTCCTGCCAATTAACCAGCTGGTCCAACGCACTCAAGCGCCTCAAGAACCGGCCAGCCACCAGTATCGGCACTTGTGCTCCGCTCTGTCCTTACATCCACTGTCACTACTTCCAGAGGTGTGGGACAAGAGATGCACGGGCAGCCCCCTTCTCAGCTGAGTCCCCAGTCAGGTACGCAATAGCTGTGCACTGCACATAACACCGGCAACAAACAATTGTTTTCTCTGTACCCTTGCAGTGATTGGCGTTGATTAGGTGTGGAGAAACCACACATAGTGTGAATATAGGCTAAGAAAAAAAAAACCCTATCAAGCAAAATCCTAGACAGACATAAAAACTGGTGAAGAAAGCAAAACAATAAGGGTGGAACAATTCTAACACCCCTCTTCACTCTACAACTGTATCTCAGGGTAGAATCAAGCGATCTACAAAACCAGTACCCATATACTTCAAATGTAATCAATAAAAGAGCATAAAGATAACATTTTCTGAAGGATAAGCTTCATCATAATCTTCAGCTACTCCTTGCTCCACTTTAGTATTGGTTTCCACGGGTTCAGAAACCAAATCTGCTTCCTTAGGCCTAGGTACTCCAGCCTGCCTGTACATCAGACCAGACTAAATACACCAGTGCCCAGAGAAATACCATCCATTAGCTATTTTTCAGCATAAAAAATGAACAATATAAATAAAATAACCACTTCTCAACCCTGAGCAAAGTATCAGCAGCTGCTGCTCTACACCATCCATGCTGGTTCAGACCTAGAGCTGAATGGCACCACCACAAAACTCCTACATGACATCCTG
>NW_017307269.1:124338-150136 GCF_000935625.1 Nanorana parkeri | reverse complement strand
CCGTACATCATCGGTTGGGAAACTACAAATCCCATCATGTTTCTGCATCTGAGAGTCATGCATTGCCTCATGGGGCTTGTAGTTCCACAACACCTGGAGTATAGGGTTGCCACCTTTTCTTCAAGTGAAACCAAAACACTGTAGCGACGAGCGGACATTTGGGGAGAATGAGTTGTGGCTTATTGATATGTAAATAGCGCCACCTATTCATATGTAAATATCACAGTTGAGACTTTTCAGTGGGGGGCCAGTAGCTCCTATCTTATTTTGGTTGCCCCTGTCTCCCTGACATCTAGTGTCCGGGTTTCTGCTGCCGTGAAACCCAGACACAGCATTGAAAACCCGGACTGTCCGGGTGAATCCTGGACAGGTGGCAACCCTACTGGAGTACCTACTCCTACTCTAGCCTCTCATCTTTTATAGCTCCAGGAGGAAAAAGAGGCCCAGCAAGTTCTAGTTTCCGGGTGTTGTGTGTTCCAAGCACCAAAAGTTGTGCCTGCTCAGCATCAGCTCGGCCTGGCAAGATGGAGATATGGTCTCCTCTATGAATAGGGTAGGTGCGGCAAGCTCAGAACCTGCACAGGAATTGTCCCAATTGAACACTAAGTCCAACTTTTCAAACCAGTGTCCTCACCTGAAGTGCATATTGGTTAGATAAGCTTTAAAATCTTTAACATGGAAACCCTGAGATTCCACGAGGAAGAAAAAGGAAAATATGGCCCAATGAAAATAATCTTCTCACATTCTATCCTGACAGGGACAGGAAAAACACTAAGGAGGTGAGGGTGGACGGGGCTTTTAATCTATGTATTTCCTGTCCAGATCAGGTGGGAGGAGCAGTCTTTTGATTGGCTGTTGTTGAGGAGGGGAAATCTAGGGTTATGAAGAGGTTTCACAAATAGAACACAAAGTACAAAAAGAAAGGTGTATACAGATGTATACATTGTGACTACGAGAGCAGATTAACTAATACTGACCTAGTGCCCATGAATGTTAAAGGGTATCTATAGTCAAAAACTAAACAAAATAATAATATGCATTTCTATACTAAATTTCCATAAGTTCAATCCCACTAATATGAATATATACATTTGTAAACTTGCTATTTGAAGATGCTCATAGGATATAGTTTCTCAATGCACTGACCAAATTTCAGCCCTCTGAATATGCACTTGCTTGTGTTACAACCCTCTCAAAGCCTGCCTTCTGAACTGCAACTCAATGTCTGAACAATGTAACATTATCATTGCTTGTTAGAAGCAATGCATAGTGGGATATGTAGTCTTGAGAAAATGAGATTACATCACATCATACAGCAGGGAAAGAGACGCAAAGCACACTGGAAATCCAGGAAGTTGTTAAAAGTGACGGGCAGACGGAAGGCAGCACTCACTACATAAAGGGGATTTTTCCAAGTGAGCTTTGATTGCAAAGACAGCGATAGTATGTATTCCTATTACAATGCTGATGCTATAGCATATATTAGCATATGCTGTGACTTTAGAGCTCCTTTAAATTACAGAGTACCATAGTTGCGTGCAGTTTCTTTTTTAATTTTCAGTGATGCTTCGCTATTTAGCTGGCATATCTTAGCACCCGAGACGTAATGCTGCCGCATGGACCATAGAACCCACATATACCCAATTTATAGCCGTCAACATTTTAAAATCATTTTCACAGACACTGTAAAGTTACAGCATACTTTTAAGTTTGTGAAACCTAAATATTGTTCTTTAAAAATAATAATTATAGTAAAAGTCCAGGAATAAGAGATCTCCAGATTGTGTGATAGAAATGTAGTGAAGTAAATAATACTTACCTCTGTGCTACCAATACAGAGACCTTCAAAGTGCTCCATCTGCTGCTTTGCTATCACTGAAATCCCGATAGACATCTATGAGGTTGTCATGTAATTATAGATACCCTTTAATGTCCTGTTCTGTATTATGCACTTCACTGGCCCTCCTTTAATTTCTAACTTACATGCCATAAGCTGTATTTAGACAACATGCTGCTCTAAGATAATGCAACTGATTGCTCCCTTTATGCAGGTAACATCCTTTTTAGCTTGTGATTATTTGTGCAAAAGAAAAAAAAACAAAGCAAGAATGTGATATTGGACTACTGGAGGCAGTGTGCTGTCTGTTTTACATGCAGAATTTCTAGTCAAATGTTCAGATCACGAAAGGAAAGGTATATACACCGATCAGACATAACATTATGAGAGATGAAGTGAATGACATTGATTATCTCATTACAATGGCACCTGGAAGTGGGTGAGATATATAAGGCTGCAAGAGAACATTTTGTCCCTGAAGTTGATATGTTGGAAGCTAAAAAAGTGGGCAAAAGTAAGGATTTAAGTGACTTTGACAAGGACAAATAGTGATGCCTAGACAACTGGGACAAAGTGACTACAAAACTGCAGCCTTTGTGGGATCTTCCCGGTCTGCCGTGGTCAGGACCTACCATAAGTAGTCCAAGGAAGGAAAATCTGTGAACCAGCAATCTGTGGTCAAGGCTCACTGATGCACGTGGGGAACAAAGGCTGGCCTGTGAATTCCGATCCAACAGAAGAGCTACTGTTGCTCAAATTGCTGAAAAAGTTAATTCTGGTTTGGATAGAAAAGTATCTGAACGCCAGAAAAAGGTGCATCACAGTTTGTTGTATATGGAGGTGCATAGCCAAAGATCAGTTAGGGTCCCCATGCTGACCCGTGTCCACCATCAAAAGTGCCTACAATGTGCATGTGAGCATCAGAACTGGACCACAGAGAAATGGAAGAAGGTGGCCTAGTCTGATGAATCATGTTCTTTTACATCATGTGGATGGCTGGGTGCTGTGTGTATCACTTACCTGGGGAAGAGATGGCACCAAGATGCACTATTGGAAGAAGATAAGCCGGTGGAGGCAATGTTCTTCTAGGGAACCTTGTGTCCTGCCATTCATGTGGATATAACTGACACATACCACCTGCTTATATGTTGTTGATGCCAAGTACACCCCTTCATGCCAACAGTATTCCCTGATGGCAGTGGCCTCTTTCAGCAGGATAATGCACCCTGCCACACTGCAAAAATGGTTCAAGAATGTTTTGAGGAACACAACGAGCTAAAGGTGTTTACTTGGCCTCCAATTCTCCATGTATCAATCCAATTGGGCATCTGTGGGATGTGCTGGAAAAACTAGTCCGATACATGGAAATCCCCCCTCACAACTTCTCCTAACAGCTTGGTGCCAGATACCACAGCATACTTTCAGGGATCTAGTGGAGTACATGCCTCGATGGGTCAGGGATGCTTTGGTGGCAAAAGGGGACCTCAATATTAGGCAGGTGGTCATAATGTTATGGTTGATCGGTGTAGTTTCATGCTGCTTGAGCTACAAAAAGTCTTATGACTTCTGTCAACAGACTTTGTACACCTTTCCCATTATCGTTGAGTTGCTGGACTTGCCTAAACACGTCTAGGGGTGGATAGACCTGGGAAAATTAAAAATAAAAGGTAAGCCCCTTCTGCCCTGCTGACCTAGATACCAAATCTGATCGCAAACTTTTTTTAAGTGCTTTTATTTTAATTGATCATTTCAGCTCTGTGAAAAAAAATTAAATGTGATGTGGCAAGTTCATACCTTGCTGATTCAATTGCTTCAAAGTCAGAAGCTGTACAATGTGAAAATAGAGCGGAGAAACGCTCCAAAAATATGCATTCCTAAAAGACTGTCTGGTTGGGGGGCAACTCATGTAACATCTGTCAGTCACTTTGTGCAAACTTTCACATGCATGCACATCAAAAGGGATCATAATGTCCCATATGTGAAGTAACTCCTCATTTTAGATTCTAAGTGCCCATGTGCAGGACCCCTCTGTATTGAATTTGTATTGTAACTGTACTGTCTGCCTTCATTTTGTAAAGCACTGGACAAACTGATAGCACTATATAAATACTGTATTATAATAATAATTGTTAGGGATGCACCGATACCGGTATTTTGGTACCAAGTACCGATACATTTTTTTCGATACCAATTACCGAGTACCGGAAGTCCCATTCAGAAAGCCAGGTGGCGTGTAAAGACTCGCCACCCGGCTTCCCGATTAACAAGAAAGTCTGTCCCCTCTCACCTCAGCATGTCCAGCCCGTCACCTCCGGGGCCTCTCCAGCCAGGAGCGGCTTTCCTCCGGTACCCAGCCGTAGCCGTCTTGCTGGCCAATCAGGAAGCTGGGCGCCATGTAATGACGCAGCGCCCTGCTTTACGATTGGCCGGGAGGCCGGCTCCATGCTCCCTCGTCATGGGATGCCGGGCGCTGAGTCATTACATAGCGCCCAGCTTCCTGATTGGCCAGCTTCCCGACCAATCAGGAAGCTGGGCGCCATGTAATGACGCAGCGCCCTGCTTTACGATTGGCCGGGAGGCCGGCTCCATGCTCCCTCGTCATGGGATGCCGGGCGCTGAGTCATTACATAGCGCCCAGCTTCCTGATTGGCCAGCTTCCCGACCAATCAGGAAGCTGGGCAGCACGTCATTACACGCTGCCCAGCTTCCGGATTGGCCGGGAAGTCGGATCCTGCTCTCTCATCACAAGTGACGAGAGACCATGGAATGACTTGCTGCCCGGCTTCCTGATACAGGAAGTATTGAGCTAGGCATCGGAGCATTTGGGCGAGTACGAGTACTCGGCCAAATACTCGGTATCGGCACCGATATCGATACCACTATCGGTATCGGTATCAATGCATCCCTAATGATAATAATAATCATACACAGCGCAGAGCATGATTCTAAGCTTGTAAGGTCTATGAAGACAGCTTTAAAAACAGCTTTAGCAGGGAAGACAAGAAAATGAGAAATGGTGAACGCTAATATTTGCAAACTTGTCCATATTAACTAAATAAAGAAAAATACTTAATATGCCTGTAGCTAATGTGTTTTTAAAATGCTATTATCCTTCAATGTTATCTTAATCTCAGATTTTTTCTACTGCATGTCTGTCTAAAGCCATAGCCACCTAGTGGTAGCAACATGCGAATGCATCTTACCTTGTAAGATTGTGATTTTCCTCTTCTAGCGTGGACAGGCGACTGTCTGTAAAACCATATACTGACCATTAAACATATACTAAGCATGCTCTGTGCACAGATATTGCACATGCTCGAATTTCTGAATAAAATTTGAAAACAAAAGTAAAATATGATGAGCGAACAAGAATTGTATCAGATTTTTGATTATTACCAGGCATTAAAAAAGTGCAAAAATAATGGTTTTATGCCAGAGGTACAAGGAGCCAAACTTTGAAATCCGGCTTCTGCTTTCTCCATGATACATACTTCTGATTAGGCACCAAGAACTTCACTGAACATTCTTATCACAAAGGTCTCTACAATACAATGAAAGCTTATGCTGACATTCTAGAGGTCATTTCTACGCTCATGTTTATCAAAAATGCTTTGAAAAGCAGAAGGAATTTGGGATGCGAAGGAATGGAAGGAATTACATGCAGTCCAGGTAAATCGGGTAAGTTATAATAATATAAAACCTTTACCAAACTCCTCCCTTTGCCCTGTTCATCAAATTATGCAACATTGATTAGTTAATGAATACAGACTTCAGGCGCAGACTAATCTAGCATGTCACTGCCCTAGAGCAGGATTTAATGAAGAACTGCTCGTTTTTCTCTAGGGGCCAGCATACAGAAGATATACTCACCTGATCCTTGGTCCTACATCAGTGAGTGCTCACCTCTTTCCCTCGCCGCTCTGGCTGTGGATTGTCCCTCAGCATTCTCACATCTAAGGCTGGGCACACACCTTACAACCATCAAAAGACTTTTGTCTTGCGATGGTTGTAAGGTACTTAAAAAAACGTACGATCTGCCTATCTTGCATAGGCAGATTGTACTTGCGATGATCGCAAGCCACGCCCCCTGAGGGGCGGGCTTCCGATGACCGCAATGCCGAACGGGCAGTGTGCGCTTGCGCTCACCGGTTTGTACGGCTTTTATCCTACGAACATGCCACAAACCCGCCGAACATCGTACGATGCTCGGCGGGTTTTCGAACATGTCCCTAAGTTAAAAGTCGTGCGACCTTAAAGTAGTAGAGGTCGCACGGCTTCCACACACCTTACGATAATCGTACGATCGCGGGATTTCCGGCGATTATCGTACGATTATGGTAAGGTGTGTGGGGACCTTAAGGGCTTGTTCACACCAGATCTGGACCAGATCCGCATGAGTTTCTGCATATGCAGTGCCACATTGACACGTTACGGACCCCTTTTTTAGCCTAAAATGGGCTTTTAGTGCATTCCCGAACGTTTGCGTGCCATTTTTATGCATTTGCATGGGGTTTGGTGCATTCCAGAGCAAAATGGAGCATGCTGCAGTTTTTCCACATGCTCTGGAACTGAACGCTGTGTTGTGAACTAGAGCCCAAAATACCATTGGAAAACATTGGATGCATGTTTGATGTGTTCTGTAACTGCTCTGCATCTGCTCCGCACTTGGCGTGAACAAGCCCTAATGCAGGTGAATAGCCTGCATTAGACATGATGACGTCAGGGAGACATAGACCGCCGGAGCCCAGAGGAAGAGGCTGTGGGGACTGGTCTAGCAGCCAGGAGGGATCGAGGATCAGGTGAGTGTATATATTTAATTAATTTGATCCCCTAGAGACTAAAATGAGCTTTTAACCCTTGCAGTGCAGGGGTAGCCCCAGTGCATGGGTTAACATTTTAGATTCCTGGAGTTCCTCTTTATTCTCTGGTGCTCCAGTGTCCTCTAAAATTGGTGCTCATACCTGTATGCTAGATCAGCAAGGAATCAGCCATGAGGAATAATTGCCACCTCAGTCTCTAGCTTGCCGCATGCTTCCAGCATGGCCATTGTTCTGCTTTTGACAGATGACACTGAATATACACACTGCCTGACTTTGAATAAGTAGTAGGTAGAAAGTAACTAGATTTGTCTGCATCTGAGGTCTATACGAGTAATTCTAGGAGGGAAAATATATGTTGTAGTATACTGTATAGAGTATATAATATATATTTGTATCAAAGTGCACTTACTTTTTGTGAGGAGAGATTATGGTAGATTTACCATGCAAACGTGCAGTACCTCTGCTTATATAGTAAATGACTGATAGGTAATAGGTGGTTGATACATGAGGAAAGGACTATTGGGGTGAATTAATCGTTTGAGGTCTGTGTGGAGGACCATGCCAGTCCCTAGTCCTGAAGGTGAGTTGGCCCAGTGGTGAGACAGTGTTACCCTGGGTTAAATGGGTAATTGCCAGCAAGAGCTGCTGTTAGCCGTCTCTATTAGCTGTGTGTTATTACTGGCTTTCTTGACCCATATTCTTTGAGTTTTATGTCTGTGACTTTTTACCCTCTTCATACTGTATTCCCCCACCTCAAACTCCGTTGGAGAGCCAGTGAGTACACCCGCATCAAACTTTCTTGGAAAGCTAGCGAGTACACCTACCTCAAACTCCAATGGAGGGCCAGTGAGTACACCCACCTCAAACTCTCTTGGTAAGCCAGTGAGTACACCCACCTCAAACTCTCTTGGTAAGCCAGTGAGTACACCCACCTCAAACTCTCTTGGTAAGCCAGTGAGTACACCCACCTCAAACTCTCTTGGTAAGCCAGTGAGTACACCCACCTCAATCTCTCTTGGTAAGCCAGTGAGTACACCCACCTCAGACTCTCTTGGAAAGCCAGTGAGTACACCCACCTCAGACTCTCTTGGAAAGCCAGTGAGTACACCCACCTCAGACTCTCTTGGAAAGCCAGTGAGTACACCCACCTCACTCTCTTGGAAAGCCAGTGAGTACACCCACCTCAGACTCTCTTGGAAAGCCAGTGAGTACACCGACCTCAGACTCTCTTGGAAAGCCAGTGAGTACACCCACCTCAAACTCTGTTGGAGAACCAGTGAGTACACCCATTGTGACAGAATGTGTCAAAGAACTGATTTTTGTGTGTACTAAAAATTCAGCATTGTAACAGCCATAATTGTTAGCTAGAGGAAGTGTAGACAGTATTTACAAGATTATGCTATATTAATACTACTTTTATTTATTCAACTATGTTATATAGTACATGTTTTGGAGCCAATACACAGTCTGAAACTTCATGACAGGGTCGATGAGCTAAAGGGCTTAGGGATCCCAGGTCTATATGGTAAAATTGAATGAAGTCATGAAGAAATTAGTATATAAAAAATAAGTACCCAGCTGTGCTCTACATCCAGTGCAACACAATGTGATACACAGTTACATTTAGGCTGTTCAAATAGTTGTATGCAGATGACAGATGTACTTTAATTGCCCCTGGCACATGATAGTAGTGTGTGCACATTCTATTACTAGATAGCTGGATTGGTAGTGCATTTTGTTTTACTTTTTGTTTCTGAGAGATTCAGGGTATGAATCAGGGTATAGATCCTAAGTGCTAAAGTTCTACAAGCAATAATTTGTCATAAAGCAAAGTACCTGCAGCACACCATGTTATCTTATTATTTGACAAAGCAGAATTACAGGCCTCTGGAGAGATAAGAAGTATAAAAGCACACCCTTAAGAGCCCAGCATGAAAATAATGTATCTATTGGAATCAATGTAGAGGGTAAGAAAAACAGAGCACTTGGAGGGCACATGAAAAGTGGTTGAAATGTAAGACATACTATTTTTCTTTATGTTGCTCATCCATTTGTCAAGATCTTCCATCTCGATTTCCATCACTGATGGGGTATCGTCTTCAAAGATAGGGCTGAGACACGGGAATAAATAGAAAATGTGTTGATTCTGAATAATACATAGAAATCCACATGGGTCGTGTAATGATTCCGTCTCATATGTCTTATCAACTGTAGATGCTGCATCAAGCAGAGAAATACATATTATACAGGTAATACTTTGTGAGAATATATTATGAAGACATGTCCTTTTGGTGTCTTGTGAGTCTACAAAATCCATGAAGTATTGTAATGACATACAAAGTGACATGTCAAGGGGTGCAGCTATTATTTAGTGCATATCAAATGAGACACATGGTCACATTCCACAGCTGGACTGTGCCATCTGTGATACTTTTTAATTTGCACTAACAGTTAAATTTTCAGTACTAACATTCGTGGTGCCTACGCCATCTTCCTTGGTCCGAAAGTACAGCTAGGACTGAGAAGACAGAGACAGACACTCCCGAAGGCTTGTCCTGCAAATATAAAACCAATCACAGACAATACTCAACTGTGTACATGTGAATGTAAGTTCAAAAGTTGTTTTCATTTTTTTGTTTGCAGCTTTCATTAAAAGAATTTGATTTGTGGTGATCCTGCCGTGAAGGTCCTTGTTCAGGCACTTCCTGTTAGGTGGTGACATCTCCCAACTGCTCTCCTATGTTGTCATATATGTTTTGGTGGCACAGAAAATACATGTAATGCAGTTAGGGTTAGGATCTACTTATAAAGCCCATCTCCATGCAAATATTGACCCCCATCTAATCCCCCATAACCCATCCTGCACATGTCTTTTTTCCTTACCATCAAACAAAATATACTCACCTAAGTCCACCATCCGGGGCTCCCATCAGAGGTGTTTCTGGGTGTGGGGGACCTATTATTCAGCGCTGCAGATGGGTGGCAGCCAGCACAGGCACAACTCAAACATCAGACTTTTACAGACGGCACTCCTTTTCTGAATCCTGAGAAAACTGGAGCGTCATGTGAATGCAGCTTTAGTTTAGTAAAAAGGGCATTTAGATTTTTTTAGGCTTTTTTTTTCTAATGGCAGCAATTACTTGTGGGCAGGGGAGGCATAGAGGAAGCCCAGAAATCAGCTTAAAAGAAACCGTACTGAGAAAATATGTAGACTGCTGAAATTTAATGAAAATGCCAGATGCCTGTTATGGCTTCAGTTCTGAGCCACTGACCCAGAAGTAGTATGCAGATCAAGAATTGTGGCTTTTCTCTTAATACTAGGTCCATGATTGGTCCATATCAGTGATGCAGAAATAAATAAGGCCAGGCAACTAGCATTTGAAGAAGGTGGTCAGCAATAGCATCGTATATCTTCCCTTTCATGGAAGTATTTTTCAACTATGGACCCTTATTTAATAAGAAAATTGCCCTAACATTGACTAGTCACTGACGGCCACAATTCGCACCTTCAGACCCAGATGCGATTTAACAGCTGCTCTTGAACATTCAACTAATTCTGCTGTTTTGCCGATACTCGCTTCATGGCTCCGAGCGCCAACAATCATCCCACGTTCAAAGGCTGTTAAATCGCATTGTTTACCCATATATCTTCAGAAAAAAAAATAACTTCTACTGTCGTGGTAAACAACCTGCTTCCCTATTTATAATGGTCTGGCCCTCTAGCAACTTCAGCGCAAAATTATAGCCAATTATAGCTACTTTGCCTACAAACGTCAGGTGGTCATAATAATCTGGCCACTCAGTGTATATTATACAGTCCTCAGCTATATATGGTCATCCAGAGCATTATTTAAATGTGCTGCAAGTGGTACATTAGTACCAATACAAGTAGTACAATACTGAAAAAAAACACAGAAGTGTGGGCAGCCCGGTGTTTGGTAAAACAATAATTTGCAATAAATGAATGGTACATGCCATAAACAAAGTAAACCAGAAGGGAGAGGCTATGCCGAGCGTGAATGTAACCTGACACAAAACCTCTGGGCAAAGGAACATTTCCTGTTCTGTCTTGCAGAATACAAAAGGGTGGAGGACGTAATACACAGTGAGTGTACTTAAACAGAAGCAATCTTGTCTACATATAGCATACACAAATAATATTCACCTTTTAACATCTTCTTTTGGCGGCTCATCTGGAAGTGGAAAAAAATAAGAACATTTAAAAAGAAATCCCAGTTCTACATCCATATTTAAAAATCAGAAGTCTAACCAAAACAGAACTCTCAAACACTGTTCATACTCATGGCCATCCCTATAATACCTCAGGAGGCATCTTTTTGCAATGTTTCCCCTTTATAGCAGAGCATCCCAGGTTGCTAAGAGTCGGACAGGGAGATGTGCAAGGGCCAGTTACAACCAATTGCGGTGCGTTCCAGAGCAGTAGCTCCTGGAACACACAGTAATCACACACTAAACTTCCCCCTTCGTTCTGGGGCAGGAAGGGGCAGCATGCAGCATTTTTTCACGTTTGCAGTGGACTGGAACTCAGGCCACGTGTCAGATTGCACTGCGGGCGGGGGCGTGGCCGCAGTGCCATTGACTTCAATGCACTGCCAGGCCTCCTCCGCCCCAGAACAAAGGTGGGAGTTAAGTGTGCGATTACTTTGCGTTCCAGCAGCTCTGGAACGCACCGCAATTGGTGTGAACTGGCCCTAAGGGCCATACACATCTTCCAACCTTGTTTATTCTGCCCGTGTTGCTAGTGGCTGCCTGGCATTGCTTGTTATTATCAAGTCTGTTGTCCATTAGGAAGTCCAGATATTTTTAAATCCCCCTATATTATCCAGGTCTTCCTGTAATGTTGCCACATCCTGTGCCATAGTCATTTCCCTGAATAATTTTGATCATCAGCAAATACTAAAACTGAACTCTTAATTACAACCTCAATGCCATTTAACCACTTCAAGTCCGGGGCGTTAAACCCCCTTCCTGTCCAGGCCATTTTTCACTATTCAGCACAGAGGTACTTTGACTGACATTTATTCAGCCATGCAACGCTGTACCAAAATGAATCTTCTATAATTTTATAGGGCAGATAGAGGTTTCTTTTCATTGTATTTAAATCACCACTGGGGGGGGTTTATTTTTTACTATATAAAAGAAAAATGCACCAAAAATTTTGGGGGAAAAAAAACCTGGGTCTTCCCTACATTATGTTATTACCCATATTTTTGGTAAAATATAAAAGACGGGGTCATGTCGGGTAAATAGACACCAAACATGTCAAGCCTTAAAATTGTGCGAGCCCACAAAATTGCAAAAATCTACCATACCCAAAATTTGCCATAGGCGATGCTTTAAAAGCTTTGACCACTCATTAAATTTAGCGTTAACACTGACTGGTGTCCTAGAATTATTGCTCGCACTCCAAAGTTCACGGTAAAATGTAATATGTGGTGCAATCATCGCTTTCGCATATAGTCGTGTTTGCGTTTGTATGTGCATGTACATATATGTTGCACATAAAAAAAAAAGAAAAAAAAAGTTAAATGTTTTTTTTAATGTGTGACTCATTTTTTTTAAACTTTTTTTTTGCACTTAACTTAGAGCTAACAAGCTCCCTGTGTTTCCATTTTCTGCACCTACAGTAGAAGTATGGTCAAATTATAAAAATCACATGCTGTATGTGATGCAGTCTGTCAATAGCACTGTTGATCCTGTCAGTAGTATAATTGGACAGTTACTTCATTTGATAGGCTATACCTTGCTACTGCTATAGCTGCTTAGATATTGGAACCATTGGTACCATTGATAGCCCTGTTAGTGAATAGCCTCACTTACCCTGTTTCCCCGAAAATCAGACCTACCCCGAAAATATTTTTGTACATGAATACATGTAGACTTTTCTACATGAATAAGTGTAGATTGTTGTACATTAAAAAAAAATTAAAAATAAGACCTACCCCGAAAATAAGACCTAGTGTGTTTTTTTGAGCCAAAAAAAATATAAGACAGTGTCTTATTTTCGGGGAAACACGGTAGCTCCGTCCACAACCTTTTAGATTAATACCCAATTGCTCTACGTGCAGGAGCTTAGAGAAACTATGTAAAAGCAGGGTTGTAAATCATTTTTCTTTCTGAGGGCATTTAGAGGAGAGGCATGAGGCAGTGCAACATGCTGCTGTGAATTGTGGGTGTGGTAAAATTGTGCTTAAAAGTAGGAGGGGCTTAACACTTGAGCCTACTTACTGTGTATATGGTAACATATCTCACAATCCTTGGACCTACAAAATCCACAAGCAAGAGTCTAACAGACACATACAAATCTCAGCACAATCCCCAAGTATGTCACCTGCAAGTTTGGGGAAAAAGTGGAACATAAAAAGGTAGTTAAAGTAACCTATTACCACCCCAATTCCAAAAAAAGTTGGGATGCTGTGTAAAAGCTACATAAAACAGAATGCAATAATTTGTAAATCTCACAAACCCATATTTTGTTCACAATAGAAAATATTGAACATATCAAATGTTTAAACTGAGAAAATGAACTATTTTAAGAAAAAAAATAAGGCCATTTTGAAATTGATGGCAGCAACACGTCTCAAAAAAGTTGGGACAGGGCAACAAAAAGCTGAAAAAGTAAGTGGTTCTAACAAGGAAGAGCTGGAAGAATATTTTGCAACAAATTGGGTGAATTGGCAATACGTCAGTAACATGATTGGGTATAAAAAGGAGCATCTTAAGCTGCCCACACACACCTTACAATTATCTGCAGATTTTCTGTGGTCAGATGGAAAAGGTGCAACAGATTCCTCCATCTACACTTAACTGTGTGGATGGAGTAATCTCCACCTGGGCCAATCTGCAGTACATGATATCATGAAAAGATTCTGAGAATCTGGAAAAATCTCTGTGCACAAGGCCAAAACCCACATGTTTACAGAGTGTCGTTATAAGAGGAGGGGATGTTACACTGTGGTAAAACTATTTTGAGAAGTGTTGCTGCCATCAATTTCAAAACAAGTTTATTTTTTTCTTAAAATGGTAAGTTTTCTCCGTTTAAACATTGGATATGTTTTCTATTTTCTATTGTGAAATACAATATGGGTTTATAAGATTTGCAAATCGTTGCATTCTGTTTTTATGTAGATGTTACCCAGCATCCCAACTTTTATGGAATTGGGGATGTAGAACCATCCATATTGGAATGACTGGTATGTTAGTCATAAAATGCATAGGTATAAAGCAATATGAATGTACATAAGATCATATAGAAAATACTGTCCTACAAAACAACAATGCACGCTGTAAAGTCACCCACAGCAGAACACATAGTCCAACAAAGAACAAGAAAAAGCTGTAAGAACCAACTAGGTGACCTCGCCAGGTTTCCAAGAGAGAAATGTTACAGGGCCTGCCTCCATCAAGCCCTGCCATTACCCTGCAGCTCGAGGGCCACTGTCACCTACCAGGTCCAAAGGAGCGCCATGTGCCATTCACAACACCCGGTGCCCAGACACAGAAAGTAGACTGCCTCAGTTAGATTTGCAAAATAATATAAAGCACTCAACAAAATTATTAGGTACCTCATCTCAGCACAGGAGGGAGGACATGTCCCTCTCCTTGGCATAGGTCTTCAAGGGGGCATGGTGCCTATCACTTTTAACACACTGTAAACTAGACATGTGCGATTCGTTTCGCTCGGAATCGAAATTTGGACGAAATTTCGGAGATTCAGATGTATCCGAATTCCAGGTATAACGAATGCAAACGAATCCGAATTTCCGATTCGTTTTTTTTTTGGACAACTTTCTTTTTTTGGACAGCAAAGTGACATTTGAGAACAAAAAAAACTTTTTTTCCCCTCTTAAATGTCACTTTGCTGCAATGAACGAACAAAACAAAAACGAAATGAAATTTCGTACGGATTTCCGCTAACGAATTTCATCCGAATCGAATTGACTTTCGTACCCGAATTCCGAAAAACGAAATAAAGCAAAATCCGAATCGAAACTAAACAAATTTTTTGCTTGCGCACATGTCTACTGTAAACACACTTGGACTGCACATCCACATTTTGCTACTAATGAGTTAAATCGCTAATGACATAATGGCCATTAATTCAATAAATTGTTTGTGTAGAAGAGAAAAGGCATAGCGTAACTAAGGTGGCCCTGCTTACTGGGAGTGGAGGAGCTCCGCCCTGTCCTGCCGTAACCCCGCCCCCAGCTTGGCAACCAAGCTGTGTGGGGAGGAGGAAGGGAGGAGACAGGGAGGAGCCTCCATACCTCACTTTCTAATCACTGGTGAGGCATCGAGATTGATGTCCTCACTGTTTTTTTTCTTCTTTTTTTTGATTGGACAGCTTGGACCAATGGTGCTTTGGCGAGTAGTGGCTGTGACAGCTCTTGCCTCACCAAGTTAGGCTACACAAGCAGTGGGAGAAGCCCGCTGCTGTGTAACCCAACTACCTGTCAAAAGCCGGATGCAGCGCTGCCTGTAAGGCAGCGCTCTGTCCATGACAGGTTACACAGCGGGGAGGCTTTCCCCGCTGTGTAACCTGTAAGAAGCTGTTCTGAATGGAGAAAAAGCTGTCAACTTCAGACTTGAAGCTGACACCTTTTTTCTTCATAATACTAGGCGAGGGTCTGCCTCACCTGCCCGCACATCCCTGTGAGTGGTGTATGTAGCAGTGGCCATCACTGAACAGCTATTGGGCAGGAGAAGGAGCCTGCAGAGTGGGTGTTCCATTGTTATACTGCTTGTACCCCCTCATAGGTGGCCCTGGCCTATGGGAGTGGGCGAACTCCATTATCCCCCCTATCTACACCCAAGGCCTCCAATACTTTATTTCCAGCTGCATTTGCTATTAAAAAAAAGAGGTAAATTACATTTCTCTTAAGCCATTTACCATGCTAACTTACATTGAAAATCCCTGTTCATATTCCAAGGACAAAAAAAAAAAAATAGAAGCTTTAGACAGACATCACTAAGAAATGTGCTGCATGAAAATATAATCCATAAAAATACTCCTTTTTCTTATGATTTATTACATTTTCATGCATTAAGAGATAACATATAAAAGAAGTAAAAGCAACATCTAACCATATTAGTGCTCATGATTCAGACGTCACACCTCTTCCCTTATCAGGATTAAGCACCAAAGACACCGCCCCCAACATACAGATACATATAACCCACAGGTTTAAGTGCAAACTATATTACTGAATGCATGGCCCAGCTCAGCAGGCTCTCACCTCACAGATTCAAAATAGAAAAATGGCACCATGTCTCTTTCTCAGCAACTTCATATCTACAGAGAATGGACTGGGATGCCTATAATGGTTGCCCAGTAATAGTCCCATTTCAGTCTTATTTACATATTTTTAAATAAATGTGACTAATATTGCATGTAGTGTATGCTGCAAAAAATAGCAAACCAAATTAACAAAGACACAGAAAAAAACAATTCATAAGAAAGCTTGAGATAGGAAGAAGTTAATTCGAGTTAGGGATAACAATAGATCATTCAGGGTTTACAACCCCAATTTCAAAAAAGTTGGGATGCTTTGTAAAATCTACATAAAAAACAGAATTTAATGATCTGCAAATCTCATAAACTCATTTTGTATTCCCATATTTTATTCTATAGTAAAAAGAAAACATATCAAATGTTTAAACTGAGAAAATGTACCGTCAAACAAATAAAAATAAGGTAATTTTGAAATTGATGGCAGCAACACTTCGCAAAAAAGTTGGGACAGGGCAACAAAAAGCTGGCAAAGTAAAGGTGCCCATACACCTTACGACTATCGCAAGACTTTTGTCTTGCGATGGTCGTATGCTTATTGAAAGCTCGTACGATCTGCCCACCTTGGACGGGCAGATCGTACTTGCGATCATCGAAAGCCCGCCCCACTGCGGAACGGGCAGTGTGCGCGTGCACACACCGGCCCGTTCCACAGTTATCGAACGAGCAGGCTAGAAATGCGCCAACAATCGTACGATTCTAGGCGGGTTTTCGAGCATGCTGGTTCGACAAAAGATGTGCGACCGTACAGTAGAAACGGTCGCACGCCTTCCATACACTGTACGATCGCGGGATTTCCCGCGATTCTCATACGAGAATCGTACAGTGTATGGGCACCTTAAGAGGTACTAACAAGGAAGAGCTGGAAGAACATTTCACAACTAATTAAGTTAATTGGCAACAGGTCAGTAACATGAATGGGGATAAAAAGAGCACCTTAGAGAGGCAGAGTGTCTCAAAAGTCTATGAAAAGCTGCGTCTAAAAATTGGACAATTTCAGAATACTGTTCCTCAATGTAAAATTGCAAAGACTTTAAATATACCACGGTGTTCCCATCTTGGGAACTGAGGAGACCAGTTGCTGGAGTTTTGGGAGAGGAATGTTGTCCCATTCTTACTTGTTATAGGACTCTAACTGCTTTACATAGTACTGGGTCTTCTTTGTAAATATTTTTCATTTCAAGATGTACCAAATATTTTCAATTGGTGAATGGCCTGGAATGAGGCTATTGTCCCCCAGCTGCTGAGGGGGCATACCAGTATAAGGTAAGAGACCCCAACATCATAAAGCTAATTAAGGGAATATAAATATTGAATTAGTATGTCTACACAGTGATAATATTATAAGACTTAACATTCAGATATTTTTAAAAGAGAACTATTTTTTCCATAGTTCTCTTTAGGGTCACGGAAGGACATATACGAACGTCCTCCTGTGATCCAAAACTCAGTATATAGTGGGCTATTGCCCGCTAGATGCTGAGAGCGCCACAGCCAGGATGGATCCTGACAATACTGTTGAGCTCCACCCCACTGGCTGAATGACAGTGGGCTCTGCCAGAGGCAGAAAAAGCTATGCCCGCCCCCTCCCCATCCATTCCTCCAGTCAGCGCTAGAGGATCAGAGGGGGTGGGGGGGAAACTCTGCAGGGAGAGGATCAGGAAGTGAGCGGCTGTATGTTTTTTGCTCACTTCCCGATCAATAGAGCTGACGTGTGACAGTTTCAATGTCACACATCGGCTCTAACTATGGGAAGTAGTGTAATTCACTCACGTCATAGTTCTCCGTTAAAAGACCAACCCATAATGATTTTCTTTGATTAAATGTGGTGCTAAATAAACATTACTATCATGACGAATACAATTTTAAATAAGCTGTAGAGTATACCTTCTTCATGCTTTTTTCTTCTTTTGCGCCTGATTATGTAAAAAATAAGTGGTAATAGAACAACCAATATTAGAACAGGGGCAGCACATATCAGGATAGTTGCGAGTTCTAATGGTGGGTCAGTCTCTTCAACATCTGTGTCAGTTGCATTTTCATACCCAGTAGGAAATAATGTTGACCCTGTACTTGGCGTAGAGGGAAGTTCTGTGCTCTCCAGAGATGTTGTGTAAGAAACCCACGTGCTTGTTTGGTAATCTTCATCTGAAGACATCAGCCCTGTAGAATATAAAAATATATGAAATTAAAGCATTGTTTCCCACACCCGAGAGCATGGTTTTACAAGGAACTGTGTGGTAGATTATTAGACTTCTTTGTAACAGCCTCTCCATCCTGGAAAGCCAGTGGTGAGGTAGTTAACTAGCAGTCTTTTTCAACTTAATAAACAAAGTAGCACTCACTAAATGCAATGTGTACTACACACTTCTAAATTCTGAACTAAAAAGCTCAAGGACAAATAAGAAACTCACAGTCTGAATGTCAATGGTTTAAAAGAAGAACTTCAGTGCCAGTGGTCACAAGGAGAACTTCAGTGCCAATGGTTAAAAGGGAACTTCAGTGGCAGTCACAAAGAGCATATCAGTGCCAACTGTTACAATGAGTACTTTAGTGGCAAAGGTCACAGGGAGAACCGCAATGGCTATAAAGAGCGTAATCAAGATTTACTAATTTTGCATTGGACTATATACTTGTCTTGAACAGTATATCACAGAGCAGTAATATTTAATAAACAATATGAATTACAGAAAGCAGAGAGCCACCTGGACTCAACTATCCGGGGGCAATGTTATGGGGCTTTCAATTGATACTCATAAAGAAAGTATACTGACAATGAAATACATAAAATTATTCATTTTAAAACGTTCCCATTAAAAAACAAATTGTAACATAAAAGCAAGATAAAATACACAGATACAATCTGAAAGAAATACAAACCCACCCAGGACCATAAATCATAGCAAGATAATTTGTCCATAGTATTGTTTGTATATTTAAGATGGCTATAAGTGTTTTCCTCTTAGTTGGTTGATTGATATATGAACTGAAGATATAGTGGTGTTGGGTATCTACAAAGTGCCTGACTATGGGGGACCTAAGGTCTCTAGCTGCTATATCCGACAAATGGTCGGATTAGTCAACTTTTGGCTTGGACAGGGTCCATCAACCCAGACGTGGGGGGGGATTGGGATAGAACCCTATTACAGAGAGAGTGCAGGTGGATTCATCAGACGGAGGCTCATCAGGCGCCAGGTCTTAACGATATGATTAACTGTCAGTCATTTTGGTGTCACCCCTCCAATGGTGTCACCCAGGTGCGGGCCCCACCCCCCTTGTGACGCCACTAAATCACATATACTACAATATAGCCCAAACAAAAAAAAACTATGAGTACCAATTAAATACTCGAGGCAAGTGATGCACAACCCAAACGGTTCCCACTTAAATACCGGTGGGAGATAGGGGGGAGGAAAGGAGGAGGGGAGGAAAGGAAAGCTCCGGTCAGAACAAGGCAGGGGGCTGCTTTAGGGGACCCACTGAAAAGTCAGTGTGGCAAAACCGTGTCGGTACGCAGGGAAACAAAAATTATGAATGAATATACTGTACATCAAAAGAAAATAAAAAAACACTAATAAAATATCAGATGATGTATAACATGTTAGCATGACTATACAAAATCAACATAATTGACAAATATCATTGAAAAACAGAAAAGTAACAATTCCCACATATAATATATGGAACAAATGGGCATAGGCATGGGTTTCTTTTAGTGCCACAGACTACGGGATAGAAGACATGTGTGTGTAGATTTTGCTTAACATATTAAGAAAAAGGTTATAACTTAGAACTTTGTTTAGTCCGGGAGCAATAGTGGTCTTTTAACTATAAATCCACTTTGTTCTGCGTTGCAAAATTAATTTATCAAGGTTCCTTCCTTAAGGTTCATTTTAAATCCACCCTGACTGACACTCCAGCCTTACTTCTTTACCCCCCTTGCGGTCCCCAATCTGTTTAGTGTGGTTTCCGACTGGCACCCACGGGTTATGATATTTTGAAGCTTATATGATACCATGTATGCCCAAATTATTTATTGCGACTCTGTTGAAGATATTTCTCTTCCTAGTTTTGGTATTTCATTTTTTGTTTATTATCCTATTTCAATATGTTAGGGAACCCTCTTTCTCCTGAGGAAGCCAAAGCACGAAACACGTCGAGAATCAGGACCAAGCACCACTATATCTTCAGTTCATAGATCAACCAACAAAGAGGAAAACACTTTTAGCCATCTTGTATATACAAAGAATACTATTGACAAATTATCTTGATATAGTTATGGTCTTGGGTGGGTTCGTATTGCTTCCAAATTGTATCTGTGTATTTTATTTTGCTTTTTTGTTGCAGTATGTTTTTTTAATGGAAAAAAATAAAATGAATAATTTTATGTATTTCATTGTCAGTATACTTTCTTTAGGAGTATCAATTGAAAGCCCCATAGTAACATTGCCCCAAGATATTTGAGTCCAGTTGGTTCTCTGTTTTATTTAATTCATATGTTCAGGGGTGCGATACTCCTAATCCACACACTTGGCATCTATCCTCCTTAATATTCAATAAACAATAACAATTATCCAAAATGGTATCCTTTACCAACTTGGAACAGCTAGAATTATAAAAAAAAAAACAACACAATTTTCACTGCAGTGACCACTTTTTACAGCTTGCCTCACCCCCTTCAGTCTGCTACATGGACACTTTATTTCCCTACCCACAGGCCACCTTTCAAGGGCTAAGACTGCAGTACTTGAATGAAGGGAAAGTAGGAAACACAAGCCACTGGGGGAGTATATTAGCTCTTCTACTGCAGGGCCCTGCCAGTCAGGTATCTTCAAATAAATGATAGGGACACTTTATGGGCGATGACACACTGAATGGTGTGCCACATAATTGGAGAATATATTTCGGCTTAGCTTCTTTTGGTTGAACAAGGCAGATATGATACTAGTTACCAACACATGTTTTATGTAGCTGTAACTGTACCGGTTTTATTTTTGTGGCAATTTGCTACAGTATCATAAGGATAGTCAGAAAATAATATTAAACCAATCCTTTCCCTGATTTTCCAGCACTGGTTCAAAGTATCCACAATGCCAACATTTTTAGATTGTTTTTTTTTGCTATTTTGGAAATGTGGACACATATACAGCACAGAGGAGACTGTGCAAACATTTTAGTATAACTTACGTAGACAAGAACTCCTATGTCCTTGAGCTGGAAAAAGTCCAGAGGAGGGCAACCAAACTCATTAAGGGGTTCGAGGATCTGAACTATGAAACAAGGTTGTTAAAATTTAATATGTTCTCGTTGGAGGTTAGGAGATTAAGGGGGGACATGATTTTCATGTACAAACTATTCAAGGGTGAGAGCAACCTTAGTAACAAACTGTTTACGGTCAGCTCGTAACAAAAGACCAGAGGGCACAACCAAAAATTGGTGGAAAAAAATGTTCAACATACAGGGCCCAGGGGGTTCTTCACAGTTAGAGCGGTTAAGGTCTGGAACTCGCTGCCGCAGGAAGTGATTTCAGCTAAGAGTGTTGAATCATTCAAGAGACTCCTGAACGAGTTCCTTGGAGACCATAATACTCAGGGGTACAGGTACTGCTAAGAGAAAAAAAAAATCACACATGCACTCATATACACGCAATCACCTGCTCATAAATGCATACACGCAATAGGTTGGACTTGATGGACTTATGTCTTTATTCAACCTCAAATACTATGTAACTATGTCTTGTAAATATCAAATGTCAGTGTGAGGGTTTCAGTGCGGGGTCCCAATTCAGCATACCTGGTTATATATAGCTATAAAAAAGGATCTCATAGCAACAGGATAACAAAACAAGCAATGAACACTATTTGTGCTTTTGTAGCCTATTAATAAACTATGAAAAGGAAATGTATCAAGAGTTTGTCCGAAGTTAATGCAAGATCACAATTGTGTGAAGATAATGTTTTACTTACTGTCCATTAATTCCACTGAATAACACTGCATGTGGGGGTAGATCTGCTACTACAGTTGAAAGGGACAATTTTTTGGAGAAGACCCCAGGCATTTTGCTTGTTACTTAATGTTTTAGACAATTTCAGAATCAGGCTCAGTGGCCCATAAGTGACTCAAATGTACTCACAACATACTGTGATAAAAACCATATACATGGATATACTCCACTCAAAAAAATGTTTCTTCCTTTTGGATAAATCAAGTAAGGGTTCATATTGCTGTCTCTGTCCCCTTTAGGGAGTTTCCCATTTACTTTCTTTCCCATAGACGTGAAATGAAGTGAGAGGTAATCTCATCAAAGTGAGGAGAAATCCCACCTTTGACATGTGTCCCCATTTCCCTTTAAACTAAAATGTTGTATTTCCTGTTCATGTTTTGTCTTGGTGATAATGATCATCAAGACAAATTGTGTATGTGGATCACCCAAACAGGGACAAACTCAGCTATAAAATAACTGACAGAGATTCTAATCCAGCCATTCTCCACAAGGTTTCTATGGAACCCTAGGATTACTCCAGAGGTTGATAGGAGTTCCTGTGTAGTTAGCTTTATGGTCCTGTATAGTTCTGCGACCAACTTCCCCTGGCAGAGTCAATGATGATGACCACCAACATTAAGGGGTCCTTCTCCCACTGGTTACAATCGTAAGGGGGCTCTTCTCCACTGACCACCAATGTAAGGAGGAGTATTTTAACCTGACCTCCAATGAGAGGGAGCACTTACATTTACACTGCATGCTTTTTTTCTGGCTATTATTATTTTTGCATTATGTGAACACAATGCACATTTTAGGCTTGAAAATTGCTTAAAACTCCCCCTGAAGAATACATTGATGCCAGTTGCGATTTTTTGTGTCACACAATATTTAGTGCAACTGCTTTTAAACCCAAATTTTCAGTAAAAAAAATGCATTAAAATTAATATTACTGCACAAAAACACAATATAATACCCAAGTTTTTGGTAAAATATAAAAGATGAGATTGCGCCAAATACATAAATATCATATGTGTCAAGAATCAAAATTGCGTGCGCCCATTAAATAAAAAATAATAAAATTGTCCAGAGGCAATACTTTGAAAGCCTTTACAGGCCATCAATTTGCAGTTATAAGGTCCAATATTGTTAATAGTTAAGGTACCTGAATGCATTTTTAACATTTAACTCCCGAGTTTAGTGTCACTTTTAACCTAAATAGAATTATTGCTCTCAGTCTGGTGTGCACAGTGATACATAACATGTGTGGTGCAATCGTCATTTTCATATATAAGCGCACCTGATGCATGTGTTTATGTTTGTATGTGCATGCACTTATGTTTGTATGTGTATGCAGCACAATGGGCTTTCAAAAAAAGTTACGTTTGTTTTATCGATTTTATGTAATTTACTTTTTGTTTTTTAGTTAAAAGAGAACTATGTGGTAAGTATTTTCCCCCATAGTTCTCTTTAGGGTCACGGGAGGACATATACTAACCTCCTCCCGTGACCCAAAGCTCAGTATACTTAGAGTGCCGCAGCCGGGATAGATCCCGACAATACTGTCTGGATCCACCCAGCTGCGTGAGTAACAGCAGGCTCTGTCTATCTAGAGGCAGAGCCAGCTGTGCCCGCCCCCTGTCCCGTCCGTTCCGCCAGTCAGCGCTGGAGGATCGTAGAGGGTGAATCCCTGCAGGGAGCAGTGACTGACAATTACCGCTCTTTGCAGGGTGATGATGATCAGAAAGTGAGCATGCAACCGTATGTGTTCGCTCACTTCCCGATCAATAGTGCCAACCTGTGACAGCTTCTTTGTCACAGGTCGGCTCTAACTATGAGGATGAGCATCACTCACCTCATAGTTCTCCTTTAACATTATTGCTATAACAAGCCTCCTATGTGATAGCACAATGGACGTGACAGTTTCTCTTTAATGAGACATCAGGGGTCAGCGGAGCCCAGTATACAAGAGGGGGGCTGGGTGCAACACATTTCAGTGTGTGTGGAAGTGATCGAACGACTTTACAGCCACCCAAAAACTGACAGTCGGCTGAAGTATAAACACACTGTCGGGAGTGTGTTTAAAGGTCAGTGCTGCTACTAATATGATACATGTCGGTGGCAGTGAAAGGGTTAAACCTCATTAGACTCAGCTGAAAACAGCTGTAACGTTATAAAAAAAGAATTATCTTTAACCTAGTGTTTTAGTTTTGTGAATTAGACATAGCGTGTGCAACTATTTTTTATATTCAAGCACCTGTTTTTAGATCCAAGTACTCCTGCCAGATAGAACTAGATCCTGACCTCCACTGCCATGAAAGCACTACAAGTTTGTCCAGGCTGTGATTGGATCGTGAAGTAGCAGCAACTGACTGATCAGGTTATCTTGCTTTTCTCTAATGAGCAGCAGAAACAAGTCACCTGTCCCCCCTCCGCCTGGCAGTGGAAAGTGCCCGAGCATCCTCACATCTAATACACTGCAATAGAGCTGATAATGTCACAGGTCATTAGACCTCCAGAGCCCGAGGGAGAAGAGACTGCAGGGACCCGGTCTAACAGCCAGACAGGATATCTTTTTAATTTTAGACCTTAGACCAAAACGAGTAATTAACCCTTGTAGTGTGGAGGTAGCCCCACTGCAAGAGTTCATTTTTATTCGGCCTGGAGTTGTTCTTTAACCATTGATTTTAAGTTACAGCTGGTCACTTTAAGTCCTGGTGTACCTATTTCAGAATATAGCTGCTGTCTGCATACAGGAAATATTCCAAAGAATTATTCCACATGTGAGGCACAGCCTGGCAACCTAAACACACAACGCTTAATCATGCTGACAACCCCCAGACACATACAGACTGAAATAATGGAACTGTACAAGAGCTTACCATGATAGAAAAATCCAGCAAAAAGTAAAAGCCTGCAAAAAGTGCAGCTGTTTGACTTCATACCACTTTCGTATCCTATTCTCTGATCTTCTGTACTTCTTTCTTTTATTATTCTGCAACTCTTTTTCAAAGGAACTTCAACATTTCCTGTTTCCTTTCCGTGTATCTGTGAACATTTTCTCATCACAGCTAAAAGGAGATATGTTGAAGTGTGTGTTTAGGAAGTGATGTAATTCACTCCAGGCTTGTTGAAACAGCTACATACAGAGACAACAATGTTTAAGACTAGCACCTGGATCACCCACTGGTCAGGAGAACTTGTAGGTTTTCTTTTTTTAAATAGGCTTTTCTTTCTTTTGTCTTGCTTGAACTTTAGGATCAGTAACCTAATATAATAGTACAGCATAACTCAGTGCTCCCAGAGCAGAGTTTCACAATCTTTTTTTCAGACACGACACCCTTTAAAAGTATGCAAAAGGCACCCCAATTAGAAATGTAATAGTTGTAAATGTAAAAAACATCATGTGGCCCCTACAAAATCCATACCAGACCCTTATCCCAGATAGGGGTCTGGTAAGGATTTTAAGGGGGATCCCCAAATGGGGTTCTCCCCTTCACATCAGAGTTCCCCCTTCGAATTAGGAGCCCACTTCAAATCTCACCTTTTACATAAGTTTCCCCCTTTACATTAGAACCACCCTTTACATCAGGAGCCCCCTCCTTTCACATCACAAGCCCCCCTTCACATTAAGAGCCCTCTTTAAATCAGAAGTCCCCGGGTTCACATCAGAAGCCCCTTCTTCAAATCAATAACTCCCCTTTAACAACAGAGTCCCCCTTTCACATTAGAGTTCCCCCTTTACATCAGGAACCACCTTTACATCAGAAGCCTGCCTTCACCATAGAAAGGCATGAAGCTACGCAAAAATTTGGAGGCACCCCTCAAAGGCAGAAGGTACACCCCCCCCC